>NC_051180.1:130562284-130749969 GCF_013339695.2 Rhipicephalus sanguineus | reverse complement strand
GCTTTGCTGTTTCCACAGTCCTCGCACCGCTAGCGCGTAGCAGCCCTAATTTTTTCCTCGACGCACGCAGGTTTTCTTCAGTGTAGTGGATTCAGTGTATTTTTGAAGCACTTTTAAGGGGGCTTGGCTTACATTGGCCCGCACTTGAATAACCAGATAAGGAGGCAAAGCGCTGCCCTTTCAAGAGTTTGACGACGACCTTTTACGAGTGGTTCAATTAATCGCCGCAGTCACAGTTATCGCAGTGCGGAGAAACAATGCGCTGTGGGCCGGGTCTTCCGGATATTATTATTTACACCGGTATACTGGTGGCAGATATAGTATTCCACGATTCGCAACAATGAATAAAAATAACAGTTTCACCGTAAGGGCGAAGCAATGAATGCGATAGCAACAAATCGTAATGTTATGCGAAGTGAGGCCTTCAGCTAACTCTTTTAGATCCAGTCTCGTGTAGCTCTACAAAACGCTGTTGTAAGATAATACGGCTGCTCAAGGCAGAGAAGCGGACTTCACAGTCTCTTCGAGTTGAGTACGCAGCACGTAGCAGGGTTTACGAGCTGTCCGCTGATGCCTGCCCAGATGTCGCGCCCTTTTGTCAAAGTTCATAGTTGCTGCTCGAACGACATCCCCTCACCCCTTCCGTTCTTTTCACTCTCTTTCAAGACGGGCAGGGCGTTTCCTCTGCTTGAGCAGCATTCGACGGCAGGCCTCGCACACGGAGTGATGTTATCGCATGCGCCCTCCGAGCGACGGAAATGGGCCGGCTCGTTTATTCTCTGCTTCAGCCGCATTCGTCGGTCCCGCTCGCGCGCTTTTACCCGCGGGTAGAACATACGATGCGCGTGGGAATGACTTTATAAAGAACATGATAGCAATGGCAACAGCGATGCCAACGGCAAGAACCCGTTGAGAGTTTTCCTATAATTGTTATCACAATAAATGCGTGCTAATGTTCTGGGGTGAAGTGCCCTAAAGAGCGCATTCACATCAGATGAATGCAGTGGGCCCCACTGAAATTTTATAAAACAGCGGGCAACAATAAAGCATCCTGCCGACGAACATGTCGAAGCATAAATATGTGAACACTTAGCAGTAATATATAAGGTTAATGCTAAATTAGGGGCTCCTCTAAAAGAAGGGTAAATGAAAATGTGACCCATGCGAACGGAATAAATGAAACAAATCTTGTGGTCCCTCAAGTGGGTCTTGATTTTGACTGCCTGAGAAAATGTACGTTACCGACACGTTATCGCCTCGTTGAATGGCACTATTTATTTGTCTGTGTTGCGAATAAAGTACATGACACCTTGTGGAGCGCACCTATATAATTTGAGCTCCGTCGTTACCACAAAAGAAAAATTACGTGTTCGATTTACTATAGTGCAACAAATCGCAATGTAGTGGTGCCGATGCCAGGCAGAAGCAAGCCGACAGAGAGCGTGCAGCGTTGCTGGCTTTAGCTTTGACCGAATTGCTTAAATGGGTAAGCACTTAATTCTATGCCGACACAACGACAACGTTGTCTGACCCTCTATGACGCAAGGCAATCCTCATATCAAAGAAATCAAATAATAATAAATTCAAGTGCCCTTGCCCTAGCAGGAAACAGGGGCAAGCGAAGGTTCGCGTCTGCGGGCATGAAGTATTACTTTCTTTCCTTTTTTATTTCTTTCTTTCCTTTGCATGGGGCAATTTTTCCACCTTACTGTTTCCTTCCTCCTTGCCGGGAATGGGATGCTAATCAACATGCATAGCAGCGCAACGCTTCAGTTGCAACTGCCAAGAAAGACGGTGATGCGTTCACATCGAGTCAACAGTCAAATGTGGTAACGTGAAATTACGAGTCTCCTCGATAAAAGATCACATTGCCAATGAGAAACGGCTGATGGCCTACAAGCCCACGATCCAGAGAGCGAAAAATAGGCTTTGTCCGAGAGCGAAAATTCTAGATAGATCCAAATAAATAAAACATGAGCAGTTCTTCCGTGTTTAAATACAACCGATGAGCGAAGCTCCTTAGAAATGGGACGCAAACGACTATGCGCCTGATCTCGCTGCTGGCTTTCATGAAGGCGGTAGGGTGGGGAGCGGGTTGGGAGAGCGTCTGCTGCGCTTGGTGGCGGGAACAACTGAGCAAGCGAGTGTGCGGCGCGCACGGCGCAGGAAGAGGGAGACAGGTGGGAGAAAGGTGTGAGCGTTATGCGGCGGGGACCTTCGACGACGGGGACAGAACGCCGCGCGGCGTTCGGCGCGCGCAGCGTTTCATTGTCTTTTTGCGCCGATCCGGGTGGGGACACCGTCTGCTACTACCTTCGACAAAGCACCCGCATTGCACTAGAATGATGGTTGTCATTTCACAATCCACGATAAAGGTGGTGAAAGTGAAGGCGACCATTATAACCAGTCGTGCACACAGCTTGCTTATTTTAACCTCGAATTTCTGGTGCGCCAGAACCAAACCGCTCAAGGCCTAAACATTTATTCTTAAATCACCGGCCACTGCAACCTAAAGCGATGCTTAAGAGAAGGGAGCTTCGACGGCGCGGAGGAGTGCCGGCTAAAGGAGCTTCGATCCTAATAGGAACAAATCTTCCGTCCGAGCGAGAATCGAACCCAGACCATCTGCGTGGCAAGCAGATGTTCTACAATGGAGTCATGCCAGTGCTTGAACTGCTTCAAAAAAACGCTATAATAGTTTTATATAGTGGAAGGAGTCTACTTAACGCATGTAATATTGCGTGGCAGAATTGTAGTATGGCACCAGTCATCAAAACATGAATTTCGCAAGAGTGGATGGTTTATGAAGTTTAATGTTTGACGGAAGCCCGTCTGGTCGGGATGATACATGGTGAAGGTAAAAACCCCGAGGCACTGCGCCGACCAAAATGAAAATTAAAACACACAGCAAAGACGTTTCGGCTCCCACACGGGAGCCTTGTTCACAAGTGAAATGAAACATGAGTCAAGCAGTTCGCCTTATGTACGCTTGAATACGTCACGCAGGCAGCGCGCATAAACTGGCGGCAGATTACCATCGCACCTGTTGAGAGTGCGCGGTGTGGTCTGTATCACGAGCGACTCAAGATGAAGACGCCGTGACAGTCCTTTTTCTTTAGCGAGAACACGTGCCCTCCCCCAGTCGATTGTGTGTCCACCTGACGCATGCTCAGCCAAAGCACTGGATTTCACATTTCCCTTCTTCACGTCATAATTGTGCTGCTTGAGACGCCGTTCCAAGTCACCAGTCTCACCAATATATACGTCGTCACAATCCGCGAGAATCGAACCGAGCGAGAAGAAAATCTGCACAAGACGACTACGCAGCGGACGTACGCTTGGTGCGGCGGGAATTGTCAGCCTGTGGCTATCCAAATTCCTTCTTGAACGCTGTCGAACGACAAGTGGCACGTCCACAATTGCCCTGTGCTGCCTCTGGTAAAAAGCGCGCGGGGATACCGTATATCCCTTCCATAAGCGAAGCCCTAAGCCGTGTTCTGCGTTCATACAACGTCCAGGTGGCACACGTTCCAGACCAGAAACTGCGACAATCACTCGTGAATGTGAAGGACAGACTACCCAAAGTGAAGTTCCCCGGTGTGGTGTACGCTGGTCCCATGCGCGGATTGTGACGACGTATATATTGGTGAGACTGGTGACTTTGAACGGCGTCTCAAGCAGCACAATTATGACGTGAAGAAGGGAAATGTGAAATCCAGTGCTTTGGCTGAGCATGCGTCAGGTGGACACACAATCGACTGGGGGAGGGCACGTGTTCTCGCTAAAGAAAAAGGACTGTCACGGCGTCTTCATCTTGAGTCGCTCGTGATACAGACCACACCGCGCACTCTCAACAGGTGCGATGGTAATCTGCCGCCAGTTTATGCGCGCTGCCTGCGTGACGTATTCAAGCGTACATAAGGCGAACTGCTTGACTCATGTTTCATTTCACTTGTGAACAAGGCTCCCGTGTGGGAGCCGAAACTTCTTTGCTGTGTGTTTTAATTTTCATTTTGGTCGGCGCAGTGCCTCGGGGTTTTTACCTTCACCGAATGGATGGTTTGAGCTGCCCACCCATTACAAAGGTCGCAGCTGCGCAGGTGCGCATGGTACCTTACGGATGCTTAGTGGGTACTTCGCCGATTTTCAAAAAGAATAAATCTGGCGTAGTGGGCACTTCGCAACTGTACTTGCAGTACGCATTCTAAGATAGTTTTCAGCGGCCTGTGTTACCCGCACAAACGTTCCTTTCCTTGCAGCAGTGTTGAAGGCGATGCGCACGGTCCGATTACGCTGTCGCGTTCTACTCTTGAAGGCGACGCTCAAGCGTCCTCCAAGTGTTACTTTTGTGCATTTCGTGTCACGGCACTAAAGGACATGACAAAATTAGGGCTAATGTTACGGTGCTTTTACTGCGTAACTAAAATTTATGCTAATGATACAATATCTTCACAAAAAGTGCATCTGCAAGTTGCACAATAACTCGTGTTCTGAATGATGTAGTCCAGGAAAAGTTATGTAACGTACGGCTCCATAAGCGCTCAGAACGGCGTCCCATATGTGCGGCACAATGTAATTTCGATGGCCGGGTGCATACGGCTCTCCTTTAGCGCTGCGCAATCCTCCTGGGTTCTGTGGCTAATCCATTCCTTCGTATTAGAGAGAAGCTGTGAACAGTTTGTTGGCCGGGATCTTTCGTGCCAATCAAGCTCCTTGGTGCGAATATCATGCTCATTTGTATATGTGGCCAGATTTCGGGGATTCAGCGCTTAAAGCAGAATTCAAGCACAGCGGCCTTAATAATAGCAGTAATAAATCATAATTGTGCATGTGCTTTTAAAGACGATAGTCTTTCTTGGGATACTTAAACGGAGAAATTTTGGTCTGTCTTTCTGTTTGTCGGCACGTCACTCGATTCAGCCACTCGGCCAAAGTTGAACCACTTGTCCAAGGGCCAGCCATCTTGAACGGCGGACTAGGTTCATATTTGTGTACATTGTCGATCAAAAAGCAAACATTACGCATATCTGAGGCGCAACATCACTAGGTAAGTATTAGGTGGTGTGTTCCTTTAATAGAAAATGCATACATACATAATTCTAAAGACTCTAGTTTCTTAAGATGCGCTGAAAATGCGACTGCGCTGAAACTTGCCTTCCTCCGTGCCCTCTGCACGAGCTCATTGTTGTGTTTCGGTTCTGTACTTCACTGTACGAATAGAGTTACTGCATATGCTACCTTTAGGTAGCAGAGTTGCGCATTCGTCTTCCAAACGCCGCTAGCAACCATGCGTTGCGGAGAAGCTGACGCTTGGGCCAAATCTTGTATTTCTCGATCGCGCCGCTGCAGCGAACTGGACTGGCACATACGGCTCTGGACTGGCACTAGTCATTCACAATAATGTTAATCACCGGTCTTCGACCCGCCAAACTTGCCGATCGGTGACCCGGTAGGCATGTCGCCTGCAAAAACGGGGCGCGTCTTCGCCGCATAGCTGTGGTTGCTAGCCAGACCTATGCGCAACTCTGCTACCTAAAGCATATACAGTAACTCTATGTACGAATGCCATGGGGCGCCGCTCAGGCATTCCTGTTTTACCCAGGCGACGTGTAAATAAAAGAGTGTGTGGAGAGTACTCGTTGAGTGCGGACGTTTCTTCTGCTTCAGCGCTTCGCGCCAAACCGCGTGTTCGGGCTGGCTGGCGTCCCCGCCGGTAGCGTTGGTCACCGCCGCTCTTCGCCTGCTGCTGCGCCGGGACTACCAGCCCACAACACAGCACTCATGTTTCCCGACGAATTGCCAGATGGCGTCCATATCTCACGCAGCGCCTCTTCTATCGTCTTTAGACGACATTTGCAGCGAAGCACGCAGATAGGCGGCCAATTTTTTAGAGCAGCGCAGCTCTTAGGCGCCCGTTGCTACGTTCAGCGGCGTCGCCGTCGCTCGCGTAACCAATAGAGCGAATGAAAGATAGCGAACTCGGAGCGCAGCGAGCCGCTGTGTTAGCGTCTGCAATGCCTCGTGGCTGCTCCAGCTTTTGTAGCGTTAGCTACACTTGCGTAGCCAGAGCCGATTTCGCGTGGTTCCTCATGAGCCGTGCTGCGCATGCGCGAAGATCAGTGCGGAGCCGGCATCTCACGCGCTCTTCGCCAGCGCCGCGCGCGGCTCGCCGCTGCTGGTGGCGGAGAGCGGGAGGAGTGGCGTCGTAGCCGGGCAGACAGACTGGCGCCGGCGCGCGCGACTCGCCGCTGCTGCTCTGCGCATTCGAGAGGGGTGACGTCGTAGCCATGGCGGCGCGCAGCTATTCGCCTTCGCTGTGTAGTCGCCGTCTGACAATGCGGTGGTGCCGCTTGATAGAGCCTCTGACTGGCGTTTGCAGGTGGGTAACGCCATGGAGGAGAGCGCAAATGCTGCTCAACGGCGCAGAAGGGCCGAGAAGCTTATGTCATCGGATCCCGAAGTAGTTGCTTGGCAATTAGCGGTTCAGCGTACGAAGAATGAAGAAGCAACCTGACGTGTAGCAAAAATAAATATGCATGTGCCACATAATACATGTACGGCGTGTGTGTCATTGGAGCAGCAGTAAGCATGACAATCAAGCTAAACCTAGACAATCTGGCAAGCTCAGAATAATCAGCTGAACCTTTGCTAACGCTACGTATCTCCTGGCATAGCCGAGCTAAGCCACTGCGATGTTTTTTTTATGATAGCCCAACGCATGCCTATCGCGGACTGACAGGAGAAAGGGGTTTGACTTGCGAGGCTTGTGAGAAGAAGACGTGCATTGCTCGAAGGGACACTTTGTGTGTGGAACGCTCCGGCGCACTCATAGGCCCGTATTCACAAACAAAATTTATTCTTAACTTATCACTTAAGTATCCGATCGGCGCTTAACGCGTTTCACAGAGCAATCTAGTACGTAAGGTAAACCTAAATCAGCACTTAATCACCGGAAAGTGAAGTACATACTGGCTACCTTAAGGGCAACTTTCGCTGTTTTCTCGTCAAACAAAATGGCGGACTACAGCGGCAGTCTCGTCGACTTCGCGGATTTTGCTGGCTGTGTGTAAGAAATTACACAGGATTAAGCATATCGTTACTCGGCACCGCTACTCCCAGTTCTCAGGGATCGGCAGAATCTCATAAAGGCGTATAACGACGCGGAACGCCTGTCACGGTACCGCTTTTCCAAACGAGCGGTGCTGCGCCTGTTGGAAATGCTGCCGCTGGGTCCAAACGACAACGAACGCTGTCACCCCGTTCCGCCACTGCATGCCGATCACATGCGTGAAATATATTTCAGTGGTGAGGTTCTTTCGCTTGCTTCATTACAGTTTTAGTCAGGCGTCCGCAACAGCTCGGCAGACGGCCGGCAGCGCGCGTCCGTAGAGCTGCTGCAGGTGCTCAACCTTAGCGCCCAATCTATTGACAGCCTACGTCTGCAAAATAGATGTGGACGCCAGAATAAACTGTGTAACGGAGGCAGTGACAGACGCTCACCTGCTAAATGTTCTTTATTATTAGGAGGGAAGTTCCTTATACCCCTGTCACACGGGCACCCGTTAACTCCGTGCAACTCCCTCGTCGTTACGTCAACGGAGATGCGGTCCGTGTCACACGGTATCCCTTACGTCAAGGAAGTTAAACGGAACGTTTCGCAAAGGGACATCGGCGATCTCCATTAGCGGCGGAATGGAGTACTCTCGTCCCCAGTAATCTGTAGTTACGCAAAAAACCGCAAGCACAAAACAGCCGCAGTCAACACAATAATGAATTTCATTAATATTGAAAGTTATTTCACTGCATAATCCAGTCATAACCTGCGTTTAATGGAAAAAAAAAACGCGTATAAGTGCACATACTCTCCGCACCATGCCTCGCGAAAAGTCGTCGTGCCGCCATTTTGAATAAGTGTCCCCGAGTCCGTGTGCACCGTTGTGTTTACGTCTGTGCATCTCGTTTCCTTTTTATTGCGGTGCTCTTCATTCTACTTCAGCACTACCAATAGTCATAGCAGTCGAGTGACGCGGGTTTTCTTCCTTCTCCGTCGACGCCGGCACTCGTACTGGCAGTACACGCGGACTGTCGTGGGAGCCATCCGCAGCAAAGGCTTCGTGGACTGGACGAGAGACCTGTACCCAGCTGATATTGGAGAGGACAACGTGATTTGGGTGGTAGCGCAACTTCAAAGAGCTCGGCGACAACTTGCATCGTGTTTGACAATCGGTACGCGTAGAAAAGACGCGTACCAAAACAAACGTACAGTGTTGCCAGCACTCCTGTCAAAATTACTGCCAACATGCTTGCAGGTACACGTTTATGTGATAAAGACAAAAAAAAGTTTTGTGTCGATGTGATCAAATTATACTTTTTATAATCACACATACCATTGAGAATGTTTTCAGCGTGATTAGACGCGAAATATTGCATGCAGACGTAGGTGCAGCAGCGCCTAATGGACCCCTTGCGGCTTCTGTCCGAAGCTCGTAAAATTGCCGTGTGACATGGGCACAACTCCATCACCGTCTAACTCCCTCATGGAGTTTTACATTGATGGAGTTTAACGAAGTTCGGTGGTGGCCGTGTGACAGGGGTATTAGGCCCAAACTCCGCTGTCGCCGTCGAAGCTCCCTCAAGGGTCGGTCTCTCGGTGGAACGAGGAAAAAGCTAAAGCAAAAGCTAAGGTCGTGTGGGTAAGAAGCGGACAGCTTTTTTAATCCTCCTTGGTTTAAAGCTGCCCACACATTACAAATGGCTGAACCATATTTCGTTATGATCATCATCAGCCGCATCATCAACAAAGTGTGCAACTTCGTAGGCGCACATATTCCCTTACACAGGCGTAGTGGGTACATCCCTAGAATCAAAATGACCATGAATTAAGACACTGTGGGTACTTCGCAAGTGTACTTGCACTAATCGTCCTAAGAGAGTTTTGAACGGGCTCGACGGCCGCTATTCCAGCTTACGCTGGGACTTAGTTGCGTGGTCTTCGCAGGACTGCCATTTTAACACGAAAGTATTTTATGCCGGAGTCCACCAAGGTTTCCATGACGTGTTTCCGTGACGGAAATACGTCAGCAAAATGAACGCCATCAAATAGCAAAGAAAGAAAACTATAAGAAAAAAAATCACAGCATATCCACGGAGTGAATGATGATGAGTGGGCGAAGCTGCGGAGGTTCATCGGTAAACCGTGAATCTTCCGTGAATTCTGCCCAGTACATCATCACCGACGTGAGATCGGGCGCGTTTATACTAAAGGTTCGATGAGTTATGACGACTTGCAGCTCACTTTAATTTTACATGTACGCTGTGAATTTTCACTGTTTAGAAAACCATTGCTTTAGAAAACATCTGGCGTCTTTCGTTAAGCAGCTGGCGTCTTTTCGTTTTGCTTTAGAAACATCTGGCGTTCTTTCGTTTTGCTTTTACAAAACATCTGGCGTCTTTCGTTGGTTTATTTCATCAATCAACGGCGTTTTGAACAAAATTTTTATTGTTTAATCACGCACAGGAGAAATCTCACCAGGCACTACCTTGGAGGTAAACAATGGCTGCTAATGGGAATGAGAGACAGAAGAAGTCGGCTTTTAGCTAACACTTACACTTCTACTTCTACTAACGTTTCCTACTGGAACATGCCAATGGCTGCTAATGGGGAATGAGAGACAGAAGAATTCGGCTTTTAGTTAACGCGCACGCTGCGAATTTTTTATTGTTCAACAACGCACAGGAAAAATCTCCCACCGGCACCACCTTGGAGGTCAAAGCGTAAGACTTGTTACGGACTACTACTACTACTACGACGACGACGATTACGAGGGACGAATGGGTGCCGCCTTAAGGAGCTTCGCCCCTAAAAGTTCCGTTAACAGGAGTCGAACCTATGACCTCTCGGTCCACGACGATGGCTGGCGGGTGTTTAGCACACTGAGCTACCGCCAAGCACATAACGGAGGCTGCGTGAACGCGCCTTTTATCTTTCACACTTTCCTCTCACAGTGCTACTGGATGGATGGATGGATGGATGGATGGATGGATGGATGGATGGATGGATGGATGGATGGATGGATCGATGGATGGATGGATGGATGGATGGATGGATGGATGGATGGATGGATGGATGGATGGATGGATGGATGGGTGGATGGATGGATGGGTGCTATGAGCGTCCCCTTTATAACGGGGTAGTGACATGTGTGCCACCAGGCTCAGAAAACGAAACAAAAAAACGCGCCATTGCTGCGACCGTTCCATTCGGCGCACTTCCAGTAGAAGTGTAATTTCGTTGAACACACCACGAGGTGGTGCCTTTAACCCAAGCCTCGCTCATAGCATCCATCCATATCGAACAATAGCTCTCCGACGCTCGCCTGGCTGTCGCACCGCGTTTTCCGCTCGCCCTGTGAAAATTAATCGCCAGGCAAGAGGGAAGACACAACGCGCGTAGCGTTTCTCTTCGCGTTTCACGACGCTTTGAAGGATTGCATATTGTTGGGTAACAGGTGTCTGAGCTTGCGACTGCTTCTGCGCAGAGCTGATAGACGGAGCGATCAAGGCGACGGTGAGTTAAGGCAAATTTATATACATATATACAGAGGCTTTACATATTCGGCGCTGGGGCCGACAGCTTATTGGGCTCGCACAGCGGTGCGACGACGACCCGGGACTTCTTCGTTCGCTGTCTCGCTGTCTCGCTGTCTCTCTCTCTCCGCGCAGCTTGGTTCTTTTATAGCCCTGGGCGACCCCGTGCCTCAGCCAGTAGTGCGAAGCCTCCAATCAGGAACCGCCGTTGGTCGCTGGCTCGAACCGGATCCGCGGGGAGGAGGGCTTGCCGCACGTTGCGGGAGAGATTTCCGTCGGTTGCGTCAGGCGCAGCGCCGGAGTTGCCGGGGATTGCGTAAGGCTCCCGCCTCGTTGCATCAGCTGGTGTTGACGCTGGTTGCGTCAGCCTCATCGCCGGAGTTGCCGGGGATTGCGTAAGACTCCCGCTTCGTTGTATCAGCGGGTGTTGACGCTGGTTGCGTCAGACGTTTTACCAGCTTGAATTCCTTGTCGAAGCAAGGAAGTTTGGGTTGGGAGCCCTGGCATAACAGCACCCCCGCCACCAGACAATGCGCCGCAAAGACGAGCTGCTTCCTGGTGGCTCGGATGCCGGGCGCGCTCGTTCGCCAGGTCCATCCAGGTTCACCTCCAGGGCCATGGGGACATTTGGCTCCACGCTTCGTTCCGTGAACAGATCCCAGTCGCCAGGCCGGATCCCGGCTCCAGTGGCTTGTCGCCAAGACGTGTCGACTTGCTTTGCTCGTCTCTTCTGACGATCTTTCGTATCAGCACTTGTTGATCGTTCTGCAACTTGTCAAGAACGGTCCGACAACAGACAACACACGACACAAGCAAGTGCCCTCGGTCACCCGACAGAACACCAGATCTAAATAGAATAATACATTCCTAACTACGTTTCTGTCGAAATTTCGTTCCCTCTTTATCAAGAGGCACATGTGGGACACCAAAACTCTTAAAAGCAGAACTCAAAATATTACACGTGTAACAAACGCAATGAAACAGAATTCAAAATAATGTTGGCCCCTTGAGATCACTCAGGACGGAAGCGCTCAGCTGAGGCCGCAATGAGGACAAAATTTTGCCCCAATTTGCCTGCGAAAAACCGAAAGGATAGCCGAAGACGGCCCTCATTAGAACGCGCGACTCAATGCGTCTGCGTTCGCGTTTAGCTTTCCTTTCTTGTAACGAACGTTCAAGTTGTGCTGTTGGAGTATCATGCTCCACCTCAGTAACCGGCCGCTTTTGGACGACATGTTATTCAACCAGGTTAGAGGACAGTGGTCCGTTTCGACCACAAACTTGCAACCGGAGACATAACAGGCCAGCTTTTGAACGGCCCACACGAGGCAGGCACATTCCTTTTCAGAGGTACTATATGCCTCTTCCCTGCAACTCAGTTTTCGGCTTAAATACAAAACTGGTCTTTCGTGACCAGTGTCATCTTCCTGGCACAATATAGCTCCCATTCCGCGATCACTCGCGTCGCACTGAATGATAAAGCCCTTGGAAAAGTCGGGTGCCATGAGAACGGGTTTTTCGCTTAAGGCTTGTCTAAGCTTGCAAAACGCATTCTCTTTCTCCGAGTCCCATGTCACTTTAACTGGCTCCGACTTTCGAAGTGCGTCAGTTAGAGGGCTGGCAATGGTAGAGTAGTTTTCCACATAATACTGATAGTATCCCGCTAGCCCTAAGAAAGCCCTTATCTCAGACTTGGTGGTTGGTCGTGGATCGTTCACGACGGCGGCTACCCCGATCTCTGAAGGTCTACGCCGGCCACGCCCCACAACGTGTCCCAGGCAAGACACCCCGCCGCATCCTAGGTGACATTTGGCAGGTTTCGCTGTGAGACCAGCTTCTTTCAACCTGCCCAGCATGACTCGTAAATGTTCGACATGTTCTTCCCAGCCGTTCGAGAAGATGGCGACATCGTCGAGATACGGCAGTGCGAACTCGGACAGGCCATTAAGAACGCGGTCCATTAGACCCGAAAAGCAATAAGGCGCATTTTTCAGTCCAAAGCTCAGCATAAGTGGACGATACGTTCCGAATGGAGAAACGAACGCGGCGCAGCGGCTAGCACGCTCGGCAAGAGGGACCTGCCAATAACCTCGCACGAGGTCTAGCGTGGAAATGTAGTTTGACTTTGACACTGTTTCCACCCTTTCCTCTAGATTTGGTATCGGATAGGTCTGGTCTCGAGTTATGGCGTTAAGGCGCCGCGATAATCGATGCATGGCCTAGGATCCCCTCCCGGCACCTGAACCAATATTAGAGGAGATGTATAGTCACTCTCGCCCGGTATTATGACTCCCAACTCAAGCATTCTATCGATTCCCTCTTTCATGATCTGCTTCTGCACAGGGGAACATCGATATGGCTTACTACGGATTGGTTCCTCACATGTTAGCTCGATGTCGTGCTTAATAACCGTCGTTTTTCCGGGACGGCTGGAAAACACGTCTTTAAACTCAGAAACAACCCTTCTCAAGTCCTCCTTCTGGACTTCAGGTTCAACTGTTCCAACATCACCTCTGAACCCCTTTCGCTGACATCGCTAGAAGTCAGAATTTCTGCTCCTTCCTCCTCTGAAGCATTCAACAGCAGATTGACGACCGCCTGACGTTGAACGTACGGTCTCATCAAGTTGCTGTGATAAATTTTGTTAGACCGCCTTCCTAATTTCACTTCGTAGTTGGTATCGGAAAGCTTCGATATTACTTTAGCGGGCCCCTCCCAATGAACCTCCAGCTTGTTCTTCTTGGAAGGCCGCAGCAACATTACCTGACTTCCCACTTCGAAGGTACGTTTTTTTGCTGATTTGTCGTAGTATTCTTTCGACAATACTTGCGCTGCCTTCATGTGGCTCTCCACAAGATCTTTTGTCTTTCCGAGCCTCTGAAGGAGGTCGAGAACATAAGCAACCACACTCGGGTCCTCATCATATCCCTCCCAGGATTCGCGCAGCATTCGCAAAGGTGTTCTCAAGCTGCGGCCATATACAAGCTCTGCGGAACTAAAGCCAGTGCTCTCATGAGGAGCAGACCTCAAAGCAAACATGGCGGGAGGAATACATGCTTCCCAGTCGCATTTGTGCTCATAACAAAGAGCTTTCAGTATACGTTTCAGAACTGAATGCATACGCTCTACCGGATTAGATTGTGGGTGATGGATCGAACTGTGCACCACCTTGATTCCACATTTATCCAAAAAGGTAGAGGTAAGGCAACTGGTGAAGACGCTGCCATTGTCGCACTGAATTTCAGAAGGAAATCCGACACGCGCGAATATCGAGAGCAGAGCGTCCACGACGTGTGGAGAATTGAGCTCCCCAAGAGGTACCGCTTCTGGAAATTTTGTTGCCACACAGAGGGCAGTCAGGATGTATCGACAACCTTGCCCTGACTCCGGCGATGGCCCAACAATGTCGATAACCAGGCGCCGAAAAGGTTCTGTAATAACTGGCACAAGCTTCATGGGAGCCTTCCACTTGTCTGTGGATTTCCCCACCCTCTGACAAGTGTCGCAAGAGCGCACAAAGTCTTCGGTATTTTTCCAGCATTTCGGCCAGTAAAACTCAAGGGAAATCCTAGCCTTGGTCTTCTTCAAACCGAGATGCCCTGCCCACGCGTTTTCGTGCGCAAGTTCCAACAGCTGGCGACGATACTTTTGCGGTATCAAGAGTTGCTCATACCTGCGACCTTGTACATCTGTGTAGCTACGATACAATAGCCCAGATTTCTCATAAAAAGAAACATTCTTTTTCTTTACTCCCAATTTTACGCTTTCCATTAGCGCTTTTATGGAGATGTCTTCACGCTGCTCTCTAATGAGCGTCGCTCGATCAACCTTCGACAGCTCACACCAACTTTCAGCTACAGGCTTGAGCGTATTGCCCGCCTCGCCCAACGGCGCCACTTCGGTTTCTCCGCCGACGGAGACGACGCTACCCGCTTCAGCTGCAGGCGGCTCGAGTAACCCATCCCGAGAGTTTTCTGTCCGAGGCTCGCTCGACTCGCTGCCAAGGTCACGCAGCTCGGCCACTTTTGCCGGTGGTGGCGTACTACATGGAACGAGATCAAGTTCCTGTGAAAGCTTCCGCGCTTGCGATCGCGTGAGGGCCATGTACGCAACGCTGGGAAAGAACGATTTACCCTGCTCTTTGAGAAGCTGCTCCGAGTTGTTCGAAAAGAGATAAGGAAAACAATCTGGGAGAGCAGCAGACACAGCCGCTTCGGTGTGAAGCTTACCGAAAGAGCCTTCAATGATCACCGTAGCTATCGGTAAGCAAGTGCTCTGCTCCTCGGCGACTTGCCTGATCCATGCGCATTCTCCTGTCAAGTCGTTCGGAGACACTAATGCAGGATGGACAACGTCCATAGTTGCCGCTGAGTCTCGAAGTGCTCGACACGTTTTCCCATTGACACCAATCTCCTGAATATACGGTTCTAACAACCGCATGTTCTTTTCTGATTCACGGATCGTAGCGAAAGCAACCTTTTCTTTACAATTTACCGCGATGTGCCCTTCTTTTTTGCAATTGTAACAGATTAGCGGCTTCCGTGACTCAAACGCCCGTGTAGTATCAGTGCGTTGTTTGGGAAGCTCACTCGATTTGTGCGCTTCCGTCTGCCCTTCTCTCACAGTCTCCTTCGTAAAAGACGGGTCTTTTCTGAAATTACGGTGCGGAGCAGGTTTCCGGTCATCAGGTTTTTTTGAAAAGCCCTCTTTTCTCTCAGCTTTTTCAACACGCACGGCCCTACTGTGCAAGTTTCTACGAGTGTAGTACTCTTCAGCTAACTCTGCTGCCTTGCTTAGCTGTACTTCTCCAAGCTTATCTTGCAGCCAAAGCTTGACATCATCCTCGATACAGCGGTAGAATTGCTCCAATTCTATGCACTCTACCACTTTATCGCGATCGTCATAGACATCTTCGCCCTTGAGCCATTCAATTAAATCGGCTTTAAGACGAAACGCGAAGTCAACGTGTGACTCATTCCCCCTTTTTGCATACCGGAACCTTTGCCGGATAGCCTCGGGTGACAATTTATATCTTCTCAACAGAGCCTCCTTAACCTCGTCATAGCTCTCAAACGCCTCCCTCGACAAGCACGTTATCACGTCGGATACTTCTCCGGGAAGTAGAGCTAACAGGTTCTGTGCCCAAAGAGACCGCTCGATGCCATTTCTATCGCAGACGTGTTCGAACTTTACGAGATACTTCGCCATGTCCTCGCCTACTACGAACGGTGGCAGTTGGTCCCGAATTCTATGTCCACTAGCCTGAACCGTCGCCGAAGCTACGCTAGGCGCTTGCGAACACTGACGGAGCGCCAATTCTATTCTTTTCATCTCGAGGCGCTCTTCGCGTTCCTCGCGCTCGCGGCGTTCTTGCCTTTCCGCCTCTTCACGCTCACGAAGTTCTCGTCTTTCGGCCTCTTCACGCTCACGAAGTTCTCGTCTTTCGGCCTCCTCGCGGCGTTCTTTGATATCCGCCCAGGCCTCATCGACTTCCTCAGCCGTTACTCCCTCCTTCTGCATGATCTCAAGGATCGCTTGCTTTCGTTTCGCACGGCCCAGAGTAAGGCCGAGTTCTTCACAAATTTCGATGAGTTCCTTCACTTTAGGGTTCTCCATCGTTCACACTAGCCTCTTGCTATTTGCCCTCGTTAGAATCTACTTGCCGTATCCCCTATACGTCTACTAGAAAGACACGCAAGCAATTCTCAACCTGCCGTGTTTACACCTTCCGCATTAACTTTGGTTTCAAGGCGCTCCGACTTGGCTCGAAACAATCAAAGCTCACTCCAATGCTTCACACAACTTTCTCTAAACTACGATAACCTGTGCTAGAGAAGTCTGGTGAACTGAAGGGAAAACATCAGGCACTCACCGCATCGAGGTAGCTGACGCCGGCCGATCCCGCAGCTGCCATCCACTGTTGGGTAACAGGTGTCTCAGCTTGCGACTGCTTCTGCGCAGAGCTGATAGACGGAGCGATCAAGGCGACGGTGAGTTAAGGCAAATTTATATACATATATACAGAGGCGTTACATATTCGGCGCTGGGGCCGACAGCTTATTGGGCTCGCGCAGGGGTGCGACGACGACCCGGGACTTCTTCGTTCGCTGTCTCGCTGTCTCGCTGTCTCTCTCTCTCCGCGCAGCTTGGTTCTTTTATAGCCCTGGGCGACCCCTTGCATCAGCCAGTAGTGCGAAGCCTCCAATCAGGAACCGCCGTTGGTCGCTGGCTCGAACCGGATCCGCGGGGAGGAGGGCTTGCCGCACGTTGCGGGAGAGATTTCCGTCGGTTGCGTCAGGCGCAGCGCCGGAGTTGCCGGGGATTGCGTAAGGCTCCCGCCTCGTTGCATCAGCTGGTGTTGACGCTGGTTGCGTCAGCCTCATCGCCGGAGTTGCCGGGGATTGCGTAAGACTCCCGCTTCGTTGTATCAGCGGGTGTTGACGCTGGTTGCGTCAGACGTTTTACCAGCTTGAATTCCTTGTCGAAGCAAGGAAGTTTGGGTTGGGAGCCCTGGCATAACAATATTGAGTATCATATTTTATTATGTGCTTTTTGATGCCATATTTGCGCGGGATTCACCATATGCGGTGTCCACGTACATGTAAAGAACTTCAACTACCGCAAAGGTTAAATCATGATCATGGCCGTTATTCGTCAGTACGGAGATGTGTCACTAGGCATCCACGTGAGTTTGTCCACATCAGGCACTGCAACATCTGCCAAACAACAGTGGGCATTATACAAGCTCTGCTATACCAATGCACTATAGCAATCAACTAGTTCTATGACGACACGTTCGACTTTCGTGTTATTTTATTTATTTATTTGGATACCCTAAGGGGCCGGAGGGTATTACAGAGGGGGGATTAATTGGAAGTGAAATATACAGTCACAATTCAGGCATAGAGTAATTGAAAAAGTAACACTATCATTACAATGCGAAAACGTAAAGATGATAGTTGAGGCATACAGGAAAAAAGGGATATTATAAATACAATGCAAACCACATGATTTACATACCGATTCCTATGACAGAGGGACCAACCATCTTTTTTTATTTTTAAGAAATGATAATTGCATATGTCTGATCATTTCTTCCTCTCTTACATTAAATTGTCTTGTCTAAGACTGTCCTATTAGCTTGCCGAGTTTATCTTAAGGAAATAACGTTTAGTATATAGACAGACCAATAGACGCCTGAAGGATCCGACGAGACCTACAAAGACTAGGCCTTGCGTAAGCTAACGTTTTCTTGCCTTGAGGCTCAAATTTCAAATAAAGAACGCTAGGCCTGCGCGGGACAAGCACCACAGTCACAGCAATAGCTGGAGGAGTGGTCTTTCTAGAGCCAGTTGTATACTCTCTTGGGGCGACTAACGCAACTACATTGACTGGGTAGCCACTACGCCGCAAATCATAATTTTTAGAAGTAGGGAAAATAACCACTATGCCATTATTCACCATTCCGCAGTGAAGCGCTCGAGGTACCCACCACACATCTCTAAGGTACTGTGTTCGCTCTGTTTATACTATGGCTGGTGACGATGGAGAAATGTGGCTAACCTCTTTGTAATAAGAGGGAAGCTTTATACTACCCACTCGTGACGCAATTCGCATGGCGTGACGCCTGGCTATTCCACTCTTTTACAACGCTATATTGCATCTGTTAACGTGATTTCTTGCCCGATATGAAGACTGCATAGTGTCTTCTTGCGAGGGAGTTCCTAGCGCATGTGTGGGTATGTGGTACAACTCTCGACTGCCGCGCAGAGGGCCTGGGTTCGAATCCCCAATCGATTTTCGATATTTTGATATATGTCGGCGGACAACTAAGCCACCAAGTTCGGCTGTTTTTGTCATCTAGTAACAGCTTTCGCTGTAAAATCCACGCAGAATCTCCTTTCGAAGCTGTATAATTGATGCGTTAGCCTGTAGTGTTACCGTAGCAAAGTCAATAGCAGTGGCCTTTCCTAGAACGTTGTTTACTAGCGCCATATGGCGTCTGTCTCGTTTCTAGCGTTCGTCAGCGCCTGGAACTGCCTGATGAAAAGCATCTTACCGCGATCATCAAAACACGTGTTCGGCATTAGGTTTTCGGAAAGTCAAAATTTTTCTTACGTGTAAAGTGGTCCATGGCGGCTTCGTGTGTTGCCCTCCAGAGGGCTTTTTTCTGAGAATCGCTAAATATTTCAAGAAAGCCATCGAAAAAGTGTTCTCCTTTTAGCATTTTCTTTTGTATCGCTAGTAGAAAGTTTTCGTATGGTTCAGATATATATGTCTATATATATGAAAACAATGAAGTGCTAACAAGTGCCAAGCATACCGGTAACAATTACGCGAAGAAAATTTTTATCAGATTTAGTACCTTGGTGATATTTCTGATCATGAAGATATCTTCATGATAAGTATAAACGTAAAAAGCGCTTGGCGTCACAAAAATGTTCGCAAATATTTTGGTGGATCACGTATGGAATTTTTCGTTGGGTGGGACAGCCATGACTATGAGTGGTTGTTAAGTTTTTTTTGTGTTTTTTAACCAACTACGTAGGCTAAAAGCGTCATTGTAAAAAAAAAAAAATTCAGGAGCCCTTTTACTATCGGGAAAATTGGGGCACGCAAAGCTTTGCGTGGCTGACCTACTGTTTTTCATGACGGCCAGCGCAAGCGGAACACGGACGAAAAAAAAAAAGAATCGACGACACAGGCGCTGTCTAACAACTGAATATTTATTAGAAAAAGCACCAAAGATATATAAAGGTAAGAAAGATTAACGATAAAACCCGCTCCGGGTCTAGTCGGGTCTGCGAGTTCCTTGATGAGGAAGTTATAGATTTCAAAACAGGAGAAAGTGCCTCAGATCAGGCTGGCCGACGTTTCGATAGGGGACCTACCTTTGTCAAAGGCGCCTTGTCATCCCTGGCGTGTTAGTTTTAAGGGGTTAGTGATGACGTCGTGTCCAGCGGTGGCGCGTTGCCGTTGGTAATTTCTGCCTGGAAAGAGAGAAACTCGAAAGCAGAGGATTGTAGCCCTTGCCACATTTCAAGAAAGTTTGCAAACACGTTCGGGTCTGCCATGTCAGAGTTAAAGGTAGCTGCAAAGAAAGAAAAAAAAGAAAAAAAGGGGGGGTACAACCAAGCGAGAGGGCGAGTGCAGCCATCACAAAGAGCTGCAGAAGGTGGTGAGGATGGAAACTACAGGCGGGGAGAAAAACCGGGCGGCTTACGTTTAAATGTCCGCCAAGGAGCTGCAGAAGGTGGTGGGGAAGGCAGCTACAAATGGAAAAAAAAGGAAAAAAAAAAAAGGTACTCGGGCGGCGTACGTTTAAAATTCCGCCTGCCTACTTTAAGTGATATTGAAAAGGTTGCCTGAAAAGCAAGCTCCTGCTTAATGGGTGAAGCAATTGGCTGGCATATGCATCCAGTGTCGTCGGTGGCTTCCAAAAATTGGGCGCCCGTCAACTAAGAGGGGAAAAAAGAAGGGAAAGAAAAAAAAAGTTGAAAGGAACGAGGGGCGGCCGGGGGGGAACAATCGGAATAAGACTCGTAGAACTTCCTGAGAAGGCGAGGGCTGTGACAATGCTGGCCAGAAGCGGCCTTTGGAGCGCGGAAAGGGGGAAGGAAACCGTGGTTCGGATTCACTAGAAAATGAAAACATCTTAAGATGTCTACAGGTATTTGCACATATATACATGCAAGGTTAAGAGATATTAAAAAAGAATATTGATAGTGTATTATGGGAGCTGGTCGGGATTTTATTTTGCGAATAGGTTAAGGTTTTTGAAAGCTGAGCGTACTTCATGTCTCTTAATATTATAGGAATCATGCTATGGCTTTTAACGACTCCAAATTACCACGAGCTAGATTTATTCCTGATGGGTGTAGGGATTGAAATTTGTGTATCAGATACGATTCCATGTATTTCCTCTCACGTGGTGACCGGAAGTTTGTTTGTAGAATGTAAAGTTTGGCTTGATCGAAATTGTGGTCTTGTTGATTGAAGTGGCTGGCTACTGCTTTTGGTAAGTTGTGCTTTGTGTCTGCGCGGTGGCCGTTCAGTCTTACATGAATTGGTTGTCCAGTTTCGCCTATGTACTGTTTTTTACAGGTGGCACACTCAATGCAGTAGATCAGGTTGTTTGAGGTGCACGTGAAGTTCGATGTTATCTTGTGAAGGTAATCGGATGCTGTGCTTTTTACGTTGGTGGCTGGCTGCATATGTTTGCACGTAGAACATCTTGGACGCCCACAGGGTCCAGACGTTGGTGTAGTTCTTGTTGCGAGTTTTGCATGTACGAGCATATCTTTAAAATTGGCGTTGCGTCTGTAGGCAACCTTAGGCGGTTCGGGGAAGATTTTTTTAAGTTTCTGGTTGGTTGTTAGAATCGGATAGTATTTTGCGAGGATGTTGTTTATGTTCGGAAGTGCGTTGGAAAATTTTGTAGTGAGAAGAGGCGTTGTTGTTGTTGTGGTTTTAGGGCGTGGTTTGAGTGTCTCAGTGCGATCTAGTTTTAGTGCGTCCGTGTAAGCCTTATGAAGGAACGCGTTTGGATGGCTTCTGTTTGCTAGTGTTTCTTTTAGGGTAGTAAGTCTGTTTACGTAATCCTGATCCTCTACGCATATGCGACGTAACCTTGTTGCTTGGCTCCTGAAAATGCCCTTTTTACAATGTTTTGGGTGATGGCTAGTATAATCTAGGTATTGCTTCTTGTCAAATGGTTTTTTATACAGCGTTGTCTTTAATATACCATTCTCAAGATATATGGTTGTGTCAAAAAAGTTGATGCACTCAGCTGAGGTCTCGGACGTGAACTTTATCGTTGGATGAAAGGAGTTTAGGAACGATGTAAATTCAGCTAGATTGTCCCTGCCGTGACCCCATATTATAAGTATGTCATCAATGTACCGTGGCTTTCCTAGAACGTGCGCACTTGTGATCTTCTACCCATGATGGGAGGGTAAGGTATTGTTGTTAATTTTTCTTATCCATATATATATATATATATATATATATATAATATATATATATATATATATATATATATATAAGGTGTTTTTTCTTATAAACATTCAGTTGTTAGACAGCGCCTGTGCCTTCGTTTCTTTTTCTCGTCCGTGTTCCGTTTGCGCTGGCCTTCATGAGCATTTTCTAACTCGCCTAACTCGCTACCCTACGTCTTTCTTTCTTTCTTTCTTTCTTTCTTTCTTTCTTTCTTTCTGTCTTTCTTTCTGTCTTTCTTTCTGTCTTTACTTCTTTCTTTCTTTCTTTCTTTCTTTCTGTCTTTCTTTCTTTCTGTCTTTCTGTCTTTCTTTCTTTCTTTCTTTCTGTCTTTATTTCTTTCTGTCTTTCTTCTTTCTTTCTGTCTTTATTTCTTTCTTTCTGTCTTTCTTTCTTTCTTTATTTCTTTCTTTCTGTCTTTCTTTCTGTCATTATTTCTTTCTTTCAGTCTTTCTTTTTGTCTTTCTTTCTTTCTGTCTTTCTTTCTTTCTGTCTTTCTGTCTTTCTTTCTTTCTGTCTTTCTGTCTTTCTTTCTTTCTTTATTTCTTTCTGTCTTTCTTTCTGTCTTTCCTTCTTTCTTTCTTTCTTTCTTTCTGTCTTTCTTTCTGTCTTTATTTCTTTTCTGTCTTTCTTTCTTTCTGTCTTCCTTTCTGTCTTTATTTCTTTCTTTCTTTCTTCCTTTCTTTCTGTCTTTCTTTCTGTCTTTCTTTCTGTCTGTCTTTCTTTCTTTCTTTCTGTCTTTATTTCTGTCTTTCTTTCTGTCTTTCTTTCTGTCTTTATTTCTTTCTTTCTTTCTTTCTTTCTTTCTGTCTTTCTTTCTTTCTTTCTTCCTTTCTTTCTTTCTTTCTGTCTTCATTTCTTTCTCTCTTTCTTTCTTTCTGTCTGTCTTTCTTTCTTTCTTTCTTTCTTTCTTTCTTTCTTTCTTTCTGTCTTCATTTCTGTCTTTCTTTCTTTCTTTCTGTCTTTATTTCTTTCTTTCTGTCTTTCTTTCTTCTGTCCTTCTTTCTTTCTTCCTTTGTTTCTTTCTTTCTGTCTTTCTTTCTTTCTGTCTTTCTTTCTGTCTTCATTTCTTTCTTTCTTTCCTTCTTTCTTTCTTTCTTTCTGTCTTTCTTTCTTTCTTTCTTTCTTTCTTTCTGTCTTTCTTTCTGTCTTTCTTTCTGTCTTCATTTCTTTCTTTCTTTCTTTCTTTCTTTCTTTCTTCCTTTCTTTCTTTCTTTCTTTCTTTCTTTCTTCCTTTCTTTCTTTATTTATTTCTTTCTTTCTTTCTTTCTTTCTGTCTTTATTTCTTTCTTTTCGCATTTCGTGATTATCCCTCCTAACTCAAGCGATCAGTATTTATTACAGGTAGCGGTCATTCCCGGAACGCTGTTTTCGGGCTGAATCGGCATGGTGCCTTTCGTGTCCTTTCCAGCGTTCGTCACACTCTAGAATGACCCAACGAAAGGACCATCACGCGACCACGCAAGCGCGGGTTAGCAATTCAATTTTCTCGAAGTCGGAAGTTTTCTGAAATGTGCAGTTCCTTATATCGATCTCACGCTGCGCGAGCATGGCTGCGTCTTCTAGTTGTCAAGGAACTGGCTTTCACAGCGGTTGGACCTGGGTTCAAGCCCCAGCCTGGAAATACATTTCATTTTGTATTATTATTGCGATAGCAATTATATGGACACTCTGGGCTGGTACTTGCCGCCGCCGTCATGCACCGTATATGTATAAGTATGTATATATATTGTGAGCGCAGTCACTGATTCTTCTTGTAAACTGGACATCTCATCATTTGTACGTCTTCCTCATTTGTGGATATCATCATCAGTGTGTGTAAGCTCGAGCTCGACTCGAATAAAGCGGTTCCTTATAAGTGGTGGAGGTGCTGGGTCCCAAAGAAAAATAATTCAGAAAAATGCTTCCGAAGCGCGGAATCGAATCAGCAACTTCTCGCTCCGCAGCGCGTGGCGCTAGTTACTACGCCACAAAGCACAGATCCTTCAGGTATCTAACAGTGAGCGTTATATACAGGCCCTTTACCGCTGGCAGGACTCGACTGCTGCAACGAGACGTCTGACGAAAAAGCGTTGCCGCTTACAACGGCAGGCGCTTACAAGCGCTTACAAGACGGCAGGCGCTTACCAGCGCTTCTTCATTACCAGCGAGATGGCGCGAGGAGCTCAACGGGCGCGCACAAATGTCGTCGGCCAGCTCGCTCGCTTCTTCTAATATTTGCGCAGGGAGTGCCTTGTTCTTCCGCTGTCTGCTCGCGCGGTAGTTGCTGCCGTGGGGGGGGGGGGCACATTTTTCTGCAGCGTAGCAGCGCGTCCATCACGGGCCGCTTTTCTTGCTATCGCATTCGTTGCTTCGCCCTTACGGCGAAACTGTGACCTTTTTATTTTTTATTTTTTTTTTGGTACGCACCTGCTTTCGGTGAGGAGCGTTTTGTGGGTGAGGAGGGTTTTCTGGAACACCAAACACCACCATCACCAGCTTCACAGGTTGCTCAATACCAGCTTCGCTTGAATATGCGAACCTCAGGGCAACATCATTTCTGTTCCCTCAGGGTCTTGTTATAATAATGCGTTTATTGTCTCATACTTGCGGCGTCCGTCCGGCCGTCGTCCGTCCGTCCGTCCCTACTCTGGAACGGTGCCAAATGTGGCCTCTCCCACCCACACTCTCTCAGCAATCACAGGATGGCACAGCAGCGCATAGCAGCAGTTGCTCGTTGCTCTATCCAACGCGCGCTGTACAACTGTTGCGCAATGCGGCGGCGGCTTCCAGCGGCGGCGTCAGTCCATCAATGCGCAATTGTTGCGCAACACGGCAGCACCGTCCAGCGGTGGCGGCCGTCTGCGGCGTCTCTCCGTGCCCTCTCACACTCTCTCAGCGATCACGTGATGGCACAGCGGTGCGCGCGGCAACGCTTTTTCGTCAGACGTCTCGTTGCAGCAGTCGAGGTAGTCGGATGGCTTCCATGCGGCCCAGTGATGATTCCACGGCAAGTGGTTCGGACAAGCGCCCCAAGAATGTGGATTCCCCTGATACCATGGCTCTATCATTCCATGTAAGTAGAATGGCCACAGGCTTTCGGCGAAGTTTGTCGGGTGTTGTAGAGTCTGTGAGTTCCTTACCGCTAGCTGACTCTCAGCGACAACAGCTTACCGTGGTGATGTACACCAACTTATCATTGATTTTTGGGCGTTTTATGTCGTGGCACTAAAAGGCATGTTGAAATTGGGAAATATGTTCAGATGGTTTTATTGATCACGGTAAATGTATGTTGACAGAACCATGTCTTCACAAAATCTAAATGTGCAGCTTGTGCAATAACTTGTGTTCTGAGAGATATAGCACACAGTATGCTACTCACATTCGGCTCCGTTGGCGATGGGCTTCCGTGAAATTAATGATTTGTGCATACGTATACATAGGCGTGCGCAGGGTTACCCTCCAGGGGGGGGGGGGGGGGGGGGGGCGAAGGTTCATCGCAGCGGCCCTCCTCCCTATTAACTCAATGTATGGGGCAGACTTTGCGCCACGCCTCTCTTAAGTGACTATACTCGGGAACAACTTTCTGTGGCAATGAAGGGAAAGCTACGGGGGCGGAGCGTCTGCACATGTACTGCTACGCGAAGTAGTCCGGTTTTTCGCGCGTCTCGTAACGCCGTGGAAAGTGATGGCTAGCGTTGCATTTCGACGCAAACGCTGCTTAGCGTCTAAGGTACGGGTAAAAGGCGCGACTTTTTCAAGCACGCAAAAACGCAAAGTGACAACGTATAAAGTAAAAAAAAAATACAAATAACTCGCTTGTGTGCGCTGCGTTGCGTCTCAAAACGCTACATGTAGAAAATGAAAGAGTATTTTGTATATCTCACGCACAAAATACGGACGCAATTGTGGAACTACATTCATTAGCGGTAGGATACGCTCATTGTGGCTCTGTAGCTCTCCCTTCATTGCCACAGAAAGTTGTCCCCGAGTATAGGCGGGGCGGCCGCACCCCCCCGCCCCTCTTGCGCACGCCTATCTATATATTGTGGGCACTAGTTATGTGCTTCTTTCTCATCTGTGCATTATCATAATCATCATCATCCGTTTGTCTCTCTGTCCTCATCGTCACCGCGTGTCATTGCCATCATCATCGGGTGTGTGCGCGCTCGGCGCATTCTCTTCCGAGGCCTTGAGTCTAATAAACGTCGCGTCAACCAAGACGTCATACGTGGTGGAGGTGGATTTTTGGTCCTCGGTCCTCTCCCAGCCAGCTCTACCTCCTGGAGCTTCGTTCAGGCCGCCGCTTGCCCCCACTGTCCGGCAGCATGTCGCAGAACGAGCCTGCCGGCGCTGATGCCGTCTCTACCGCTCCGCCGCAAGCCTTGCCTCCTGTTATTATACAAGGCCACCACCGTGACCCCCCGCTCTTCGCTGGTCTTCGTGGAGAAGACGTCGAAGACTGGCTCGATGACTACGACCGCGTGAGTGCCGCTAATCGGTGGGACGAGGCCGCCAAACTGCGTTACGTCCCTTTCTATCTAACCGGCGTCGCGAAGACGTGGTACTTCAACCACGTCGTTGACTTACCCGACTGGGCGACCTTCCAGCGGCAGCTCCGCCATGTTTTTGGCACACCGGCCATTCGGTCCGCCGTCGCGAAGAGGACCCGCGATACTCGCCAACAACATCCCGGCGAGTCGTACACGTCGTACATCGAGGATGTTCTTGCGCTATGCCGGCGTGTCAATTCGTCCATGCCCGAATCGGACAAAGTACGCCACATTTTGAAGGGCATAGGGGCTGTTGCCTTTCATGCCCTCGCTGCACAGAACCCAACTACCATCGCTGACGTCGTCACGACTTGTCAGCGCCTCGATGCCCTGGACTCGGTTCGTCTACAACCATACATTGGTGAACACCACTCTACGTCTCATAAACATCTCCGTGACCTCATAAGGGACATCATACGGGAAGAACTACAGTCGATGGGCTTCTCGCCTCCGTCACCGTGTTCTATACAGTCTTCTGGACCGGCCTTGCGCGACATCATCCGGGAGGAACTCACATCCATGACCTCCCCTGCGCATGTACAGCCACCTGCTCCTCGGCCCATACCAACCTACGCCCAAGTTGCCGCCGCGCCTACCGGCGACGTAAAAACGACTTTGCCGCTACCACCATACGCGTGAATTTCTGCTGCGCCCCCGGTCCCCTTCCGTTCGGCGCTGCGTGACCCCTCACCTGCCCACCTGACCGCAATATCTCCAGGTGCTCCGAACGCCTTCTACTCACCACCGTGGCGCACGTCCCGCCCAGTATGTTACTACTGCGGGTATCGTGGCCACATCTCTCGTTTCTGCCGAAAGCGCCAGCAGGACGAGCGTCGAGGTTACGACATGCGTGAACGGGATTTTTCGTCTGGGGCCTCTTATCATGGTCAGCGTTACTCGTCGCCCCCGCACCGGTCTCCATCTCCGCCCGCGTCGAATCCACCACAGAACAGCCGATCCGCACGACGCCGCTCACCCTCGCCATTTCGCCGCTCCTCTTCTCCACTTCGGCCTGCCTCATTCGCCACCGATAATCAGTCGGAAAACTAGGTGATGCAGTTTTTTGGGGGAAAACTGCATTCCAAGTCAGGACTGATATTCCTCCATCAGGCCAGTGCAACATGGTCTTTGTCGTAGTGGAAGGAGTGCATGTCGATGCTTTGGTGGACACGGATGCGACATTTTCTGTTATACGTGCTGATTTGTGTCAACGTTTGAACAAAGTGATGACGCCTTACGATGGACCCACGTTAGTAGCTGCCCAGGGGAACATCATTCGCCCTTCCGCTTTTTGTACCGCTCGTGTTTTTATCGACGGTATCGGTCATCACATCCAGTTTGCTGTCCTGTCCCGTTGCTCTCACAAACTAATCTTAAGGTGGGATTTTCTCTCATCTGCTTCCGCGGCTATTTGTTGTGGCCAACGCGTCGTCCACCTCACTGACACCGACTTCATGCTCGACGACGACACCCAGAAGCCACTTCGTCTGATCGCTGCGGAAGGCACCGAACTGCCGCCACTCCACGAACAAATTGTCACCATTACGTCCAACGACATCGACCACGGCGACGTGTTGGTCTCCCCTTCATCACTTTGCACTCGTCAAGGCATACTTCTTCCGTCCGGTGTCGTTCGTTTTCGCAATGGGTCTGCTCTCATCACCGCCGTAAATTCAACATCGGAGAAGATTCTATTGGCACAGAACACTACGGTGGCCCGTGTTGCCGACCACGAGCCTGTATTCGTCATGCCACTGCAAGCCGTCTCACCTAAAGACCTTTCCATCGGGGAGCGTGCTTCTTCCTCCGCCTTTACCGCGGCCATCAGCAACGACTTGACAGCTTCACAGACGCAGCAGCTGCTCGCATTGTTACAGAAACACGCAAGTTATTTCGATGTTTACTCGTCTACGTTGGGCCGCACTACCACTACAGCGCATCGAATTCAGACAGACGGAACATCTATTGTACACCACCGGCCCTACCGCGTGTCTCTTGCTGAGAGAAAAATTATAGAAGAAAACGTTGCCGACCTGCTCAAACGTGAGGTAATACGCCCCTCATCTAGCCCTTGGTCCTCTCCAGTCGTTTTGGTCCGTAAAAAGGATGGCTCTGTGCGCTTTTGCGTGGATTACCGGGCGCTCAATAAGATCACCCGCAAGGACGTGTACCCAATGCCACGCATTGACGACGCCCTCGATTCCCTACAAGGCGCGGAATACTTTTCAAGCCTCGACTTGCGTTCAGGATACTGGCAAATTCCCATGCATGAAGGCGACAAAGAGAAAACGGCGTTTGCAACCCCCGACGGGCTATACGAATTCAACGTGATGCCTTTCGGGCTGTGCAACGCGCCCGCGACTTTTGAGCGCATGATTGACACCGTGCTGCGCGGCCTCAAATGGAAAACTTGCCTTTGCTACCTGGACGACATTGTTATCTTTTCGTCAACGTTTCCTCAGCACCTGCAACGCTTAGATGAAGTGTTGACGTGCCTTGCCGGCGCTGGTCTTCAACTCAACACTAAGAAATGCTGTTTCGCCAGCAAATCTATCAAGGTCTTGGGACACGTCGTTAGCAAAGATGGAATTCGTCCAGACCCTGACAAGATTGCTGCGGTTCTTCGCTTTCCGCGCCCGGAAAGTCCGAAGGAGTTGCGGAGTTTCCTTGGCCTCGCCTCCTATTTTCGTCGGTTTATCCAGAACTTCGCCTCAATAGCTGCTCCACTACACCAGCTACTTGCTTCCGACGTCCCCTTTCGGTGGTCTGAAGAATGCCAAACAGCTTTCGACCTGTTAAAGGACGCCCTCACGTCCGAACCAGTTCTCTGCCATTTCGACGAAGCCGCGCCGTCTATCCTTCATACAGACGCTAGCGGCCGCGGTATAGGTGCCGTTCTTCTGCAACGCGACACCTCTTCACAAGAGAGAGTGGTTGCTTATGCTAGTCGTGTACTCACCGCTGCCGAAAAGAACTACACGATAACTGAGCAGGAGTGCTTGGCTGTGGTTTGGTCGGTACAGAAGTTCCGTCCCTATCTCCACGGCCGTCATTTCACAATTGTTACGGACCACCACGCCTTATGCTGGCTTTCCACTCTCAAGAACTTGTCCGGACGCTTGGGTCGGTGGATTCTACGCCTGCAGGAGTATGACTTTGACATAATTTACAAGTCTGGTAGAAAACATCAAGACGCCGACGCTCTTTCTCGCTGCCCACTTCCTACTACCCAGATCAGCGTTGGCGAGACCTCGGCCGTCACTTCTACCGCAGTTCCTACGCTCGCCTCAATAGGCCATCTCTTCTCGGACGACGAGCCAACATTTCGCTCCCGCCAGCTGTTCGATCCATACTGCAGGCGCATTATGGACCACCTTTCGGGAGCCTCCCATCCACCTAACGCGCGACTTCGTCGTCAACTGGTGCAATTTAAGCTGGAAAATGGCGTTCTTTACCGCCACATTTACCATCCTGACGGTCAACGCTGGGTTCCTGTGCTACAACGCGCTCTTCGACTTCATGTGCTTCAAGCCTTCCACGATGATTTGACTGCTGGTCATCTTGGTTTTCAAAAAAACTCTTGACCGCATTCGGTGTCGTTTCTACTGGCCCGGCCTTTATACTAGCGTAGCGCGGTACGTCGGTTCCTGCTTCCCATGCCAGCGCCGTAAACTCCCGACATCTGCACCTGCGGGAACTCTACAGCCAATTCCGTGCCCCACACTGCCATTCGAGGTTGTAGGTGTCGACCTTTACGGGCCTCTTCCCGTCACATCTGCTGGGAAACGATGGATAGTGACCGCCGTAGACCACTTGACGCGCTACGCCGAGACAACCTCTGTGATTGCTGGCTCAGCTGCCGAGGTTGCTGACTTCGTTCTTCACGGCATAATACTGCGTCATGGGGCTCCTCGTATACTGCTTAGCGACCGTGGAAGGGTGTTCCTGTCACAAATGTTAAATGAAGTACTGCGCGCTTTCGGAACTACTCACAAGACAGCTTCAAGCTATCACCCTCAGACCAATGGTCTCACCGAGAGATTTCATCGTACTCTTGCTGACATGATAGCCGTCTACATCCAACCAGATCACAAGAACTGGGATACCCTGCTACCATTCCTCACTTTCGCCTACAACACGGCCGTTCAGCGCACAACTGGCTACTCGCCGTGTTACCTCGTTTACGGACGTCCCCCTGCTACCTTTCTCGACGTTTCCCTCTTCAAGAGCCATGTTAACTCACCTCAGTCTCCCAGCGAAGACTACATTTCCCGACTGGCCCAGTCCCGCCATCGTGCTCGCATCAACACAGACGCGAGAGAACAAGAGCGGAAGATCATTTACGACGCATCCCATCGTGTTGTATCTTTTCGACCTGGTGACGAGGTGCTGCTTTTGACACCTATTCGCACGCCTGGCCTCTGTGACAAGTTTCAACCACGCTTCATCGGGCCGTACATAGTTCTAGAACAGACTTCGCCTGGTTATTATCGTGTGACACCACTTGTACTCCCAACAGACCGCCGTTACCGCAGCACCGAGATTGTGCACGTTTCTCGCATGAAACCCTTCACGCGACGTTCCTCGTCACCTTGACTTGCAGCGGCCAGGATGTCCGCTTACACGTGGGGGAAATTAGTGTGGGCACTAGTTATGTGCTTCTTTCTCATCTGTGCATTATCATAATCATCATCATCCGTTTGTCTCTGTCCTCATCGTCACCGCGTGTCATTGCCATCATCATCGGGTCTGTGCGCGCTCGGCCCATTCTCTTCCGAGGCCTTGAGTCTAATAAACGTCGCGTCAACCAAGACGTCATAATATGTATACCCAGCTTTAAATGTGTGAAATACCAATTCTACTTGTTGCCTTGACGTAATTTCTGGTGCTTATTTATGTCCATGTAATTGAAGTCTGTTTTGTGATTCTCGTGAACGCACGTCTAGCAAGAAAATGGGATATTGAATTGTTATAGATGGCAGCCGGGTCTGTAATATAATGAAATCATCCAAACACATACGCAAAACGTACATGTTCACCCCCTATATTTGCTTTCTCTTTTACCATGTTCTGTCATTGTGTATTTTACCCGACCCTTTGTGACTAGTTCTTTTCATGTGCGTGTAAATGTGTTAAACATGAATTGTACATGTTTTCTTTACGCCGTTCGATGTGTCGATTTATGTCCATGTGGCTGAAGCCCGTTTTGTGGTTATCGTAAACGTATGTCCCATAAGAAGAAGTTATGTTGAATTGTTATTTACGTTAATCGGCTATGCCATAGCAAATTTTTCTAAACACACTTTCTCTATGAGGACTGCGACACTTCCAGGGACAGCTGCATAGAGCTCTCCCACAATTACGAAGCACTATTATTCGTGTCCACTTTAACAGCGAAGCTGTTTAAGATATCGGTAACTTGAGCTCCATCGTGCAAATCCCCTCAGGTGGGTATGCGTTACAGGAATTGGACAAGCCCCACTACAGGGTACAGCAGGAGAGAGTGTCAAACAAAAACGAGCTCGTGAAGAGAGAGAGAAAGGAAGAAATAGAAAAAAGGGGAAGAGAAAATAGAGAGAAATAAAAAGAATAAAGATATAACAAGACAGAAAACCATAAAGAGAGAAAGAGAGAAAAACAAACAAAGAGACAAAAAGAAATAGAGAGAGAAAGACAAGAAAGAAAAATAAAGAAAGAGCGAGAAAGAAATAGGTAGAGTGAGACAGAAAGAAATAGAAAAAAACAGTTGCAGAAAACAGATACTACAAGAGAGAGAAAGAGAAAGAAAGAGAAAGAAGAGAAAAATAAAGAGATAGAAGAAAGGCCGCCCAGCTGCGTTCTTCGTTGAAGCTCGGAACCACTAGTGCAAACCTGCCATAATTTTTTTTTCTAAGAGCGAAGCACACGAAAGAGGAATTGCAAACGGACAGCTGCACACGGCTCTCTCGTACTAACGTTCAACGTGCGCCTCTCTTTATTCACCACTAACTTTTATTAGCCGAGGAACGCTTGCTCGGATTTCTTGTTCGGAGAAGTTTCGGGATCGTTTTAAAAGAAAGCCAGAGGAGCAACAGAGTAGTCTTCACAACGAAGTTGCACCTAGGAATAAATACAAGTTCCACCCACTGCCATCACTGTTCCGCCCTGAAAGAATTTGCATACACGTTCCATCTACAAAGGAAGGTTTATTGAACCAATACACGCAAGCGCTAGAGGCGCTTATATACTAAACACTTACATCTAATCATATTTGCTCATTACCGTGACGTCGAGCACTTTTCGCGTGTTTCAGATCATTGTTGTACCCGTACAGACACATGTTTGTGTCGCTGGTTCTAAGTAGAAAATTTAACGTCCTGGCAAATTTCGTCTGAGATTCTGATATCACTATTAACCGAAGGTCGTATTGTAGGTACACTCTAAGAAAAACGAGTATATGTGACTCCTTGCGGAGAGTCGTGACTTGCCACGTATATGACTCGCTTTAAAGAGGCACGTTACCTCTCTTGTGGGTCACGCGACTCTCCGAGGACAGTACAATGATATAAAAAGATAGTGGACGTGTCTCTTTAAAGAGAATCATATACGTGGCAAGTCGCGGCTCTCCGAAAGGAGTCAAAAGACTCTTTTGCTTTCTTAGAGAGTAGGAACGACGAACCTTTAAGTTTTGCTATGTGCGGTATTATATTAGCAGAGAAAAAATGATATTTTGGGGTTTCCGCCCCAAAACCGCGATATGGTTATGAGGGCCGCCGTAGTGGAGAGCTCATATAATAATAATATCTGGGGTTTAATTAGTGGAGAGCTCGAGAAATTTTGACCAACTGGTGTTCTTTAACGTGCACCTAAATCCAAGTACACGGGCCTCTACCATTTCTCCTCCATCGAAAATGCGACCGCCGTGGCCGGGGTCGAACCCGCGCGACCTTCGGGTCAGCAACCGAGCCCCGTAGCCACTAGACCACCGTGCCGGGTATTCTGCTGTACTAGCCGTTTTTCGTGATGCTATAAAAGCGTATGAACTTGAGCCTATTGGTACGCGATCATAGCAGAAAGCAGCGCCATAAAACTAAGACAAGAAAGACCAAACAGGACCAGCGCTGACTACCAACAGCTGCTTTTCTTTATCGTTGCACAAATAAATACGCATTCTGGAAAGGAGAAAGACTGGAGAGAAGCAAACGATTTTTCTAACACATGCGCAGATGCCCTGATCTGTCAAGGAACGTGAAACGCTCAACTGCGGAGATACTGAATCTGTTTGTTAGGGCGATTGATGGGGAGCTGATGCATGAATGACCTACAACATGGATGGCAAAGGCTTCACGTATCGCACGGGTGCTGTTATCTCGGCAGCGGCACACAATGCGCGTCGGTAGCAGGGCGCAATGTGCAGTAAACAATCAACGCACCTGTTAGTAGTGAACGCTGGTCCTGTTTAGTCTTTCGTGTCTTCGTTAGATTCGCGGTTTTCTACTATGATCTATCTTACTTTTGTAACTGACCTCTCTTACGCAATGCGTCTGTGAGCCCTCTAAGGTACATTAAAACAAATATAAATAAACCATTTCTAGCACCGCACAATTAGAGGAAAGCTGCGTAGAACCTTTCGCGCTTGTACTCAACTTCCGTAACTGTCGCTTCCATTCCACATAGCGGATTTCCGCTGCCGTGCGAAGACGCTTTCCTAAATGTGGAGCCTAAAACTTTCTTTCGTTCCTGCTGCGCTATCATTTAAGTGCGCCGGAAGGAGATAAGTGAGAACGGATGTCTGAAAGTGTTTTCTCGTAGTGATAGGGTCCTTGAGGGAAAGTTTGTGGTAGAAGTAAAAAACTGGAGCAACTTCTCTACGCGGCAAGTAGTAATTTCAATCTACTTGCTACCGGAAGCTCTCACAGCGATGGCGGTGGGTGTCAGTTTTAAGTGCTACTATGACACCTAATTGTAGCGTATGGTGCTGTACTACAGGGACACTCTCTACCTTCTTCGAGCAATTTCCTGCGGTGCACTTTGTTGAGAGGTGACTCTCACAATTACATTAGGGTAACTTCGCAATGGGTATTGTCCTTAGTCGTTCACTAAATTAGACGAGCTAAAAAATATTGACATAATACATGTCACTGTTTTAGTTGTCAGACCCCGCCGTTCCCCTTTTAAACAAAAATAGTAATACATGCAATAAGCATTCGATTTCATTCCGCACTAAGCATCGTGGCATTTGATTAAGCAAATGTATAACGAAGCGACTTTCATAGGTGTTTTCTGCATACTTTAATATTACCTAGGACAAGATCACAAAAATTCAGAAAATGCTGGCGATGATCACTGACGCTCAGACGTAATGTTTCGACATGTAATCCATGCATGTAGCGGTACACTGAACATTGGGTGGCTTGCTTTTGTTTTAAGTAAGCAGTATATTTATTGCTAGCAGCTTGCGACCCTTAGGCTTATCATAAAACCACAAGGTGGACACCATCATCATCTTCCTGCTCATCACTGTCATTAGCAGCCTTAGCTGTCTGTCCTTCAGCAACCCACTTATCTAATAGACGAACGCTCGAAGATATTCTGATTGCGTTGCACCACATACATGTATTATTCGCGTGTGTTATACTACGTTCATGATTCCTTTAGCAACGTTGTTGTTTGAGCAGCCACCGCTCTCCGAATTTGCGCGGAAGTCCCTCGTAACTTATTTATTTATTTACTTTTAAATAATGCAGCCCTGTTGGAAATATTGCGAGAGTGGGCATCGTGCATCAAACGTCAAGTGCAGACAAAAAGTCACGACGCGGTAATACATGAACGCCTTCTGCTAAAGCATTCCAGTGTTCAATTTTTGAGGGAAAACTGCATTCTAACATAATAGTAACATCTTGGGTTTTACGTGCCCGAACCACGATATGATTATGAGGCACGCCGCAGCGAAGGGCTCCGAATATTTCGACCACGTCGGGTTATTGAACGTGCACCTAAATCTCAGCACATGGGCCTCTAGTATTTCAGCTTCATCTAAATGCGACCGCCGCGGCCACGATCAAACCCGCGACTTTTATGTCAGCCGCCGAGCACCGTAACCATTGTACCCACACGGCGGCTTTCAAGGTAGATAGGTAGGTAAAAACGTTATTTTTCCTATTGAAAAGAAAGGGGCAAAGGGATAGATAGAGATAATGGGGAGATTGCTACGCGCGGTAGTCCTGCGCAACCCTCTCTGCCTAACCAAAGATGGCTTCCTGGACGTCGGGTTTCAAACTGCGCAAGGCAGCCTCCCACTTCTCCTCGTTATTTAATACTTTTCGAAGGAACGGGGATGGATGGATGGAAAGTCCTTTATTGAAAAAGAGGGAGGCGCATGGCCTCTGTGGGGATAAGCGGGACTTTCAAACTATACTAATATTTCACAGTTTCATAGGGTTTGCACTTATTCAAGTCACAATCACATGTACTGAGGCGGTGTGTGGTCAGTACTGTGGTCTGTCGGACCCCCTAAACCACTCTGACCAGGCCGCTCTGACTTCCATATTGCGCGAATACTAACTGCGTGTCCGGGTCCGTAAGCAGCGCTTCCCGATAATCTGTGTACTGCAAAGCCTGTATGGCCATTCGCCCTTTTTCAAATGCGGAACATTGCCACAGTAAGTGGTGAAGGTCTGCGCGGCAGCGCAGCCCGCAGTGATTGCACATCACTGTCGCAATGTCCGGTTGTCGCCATTTAGCTAAGGAATACGGCGTGTATGCGGAATTTGCGTAGATCTTATTGATGAATACTTCTTGAGAGCGCGAAAGTGGACACTTGCTGGAAAAGAGGACTGGTGGGGTAACCTGCGTAATGCGTTTTTTACTAGCATGGCGCAGGGACGTACGCACGTAGTGCATTGTGGCTACCGAGGGAGCCATTTGACTTAAGAGCTCATACGGGTTTACCCTGAGGGGTGGGGGCAGAGAAAGATTGGTCGACCCACCTGCGGAAGCAGCAGCGGCGTGTGCCGCCGTATTGCCCCCGGGCACACCCGTATGCCCCGGCGTCCAAATAATTTCTATCGGCCTGTCGGCTTTTTCGTGCCTACGAAGGATGCTTTGAATAGCGGCAGCTGTAGCATCCTCCGAGGCTGGGCGAAATATTTCCGAGTAAGCAGAGTGCGAGTCGGTAAAGACACGAAGGGGTTTCTGTATGGTGTATGGGAGGCTTGCAGTCGCTCCCCATATGGCAAGAAGTTCGGCATGCAGAGGGGTACCGTTCGGGAGATGGCACCTGTAGGCCCCAGTGTACTCGGTGGTTTGCGCGCAAATCCATGCTATGCAAGCTTGGCCATCGGAGAGAGCAGCGTCCGTGTAGATGTCGATTGTATCTAAGGTCGCTTCCCTGAGTTGTCGCGTGGCAAGAACCTGGCGGGCAGTATCATTGTGACGAGATATGGGACGACGGAACCGTCGAGAGGCTATCGGAGTTTCCCATGGGGGTAAGGACTGATTAAGAAGGGGTGCATCATCATGTCGCTGACAATCCCAAGCCAGAAGGCGACGACCTTGCGGCGTGTTTTCCATGCGGATGTGGTGTCGAGTGTGGGCTTCACGGATGACGTCCTGCAGAGGAGGCAAGCCCCCTGCGGTTTCAAGTGCGGATATCTTAGTGTGTTTAGGGAGCCCCGTGATGGTACGGAGAGTAGCCCGATGAAGGCGCTCCAAATTTCGGATGTCCGTTGGAGAGAACGTGTATATGGGTGCACCGTACAAAATCTTTCCAACGGCAGCGTTAAAAAGTTATTTAACGCTGCCATAAAGACGCAATATTTCCACATCGCATCGGAAGAAATATGTGTGGAAGTGCTCGAAGGCGAATAAACTCGCGCCAGTTGCACACCATGAAAACTGTACACACTGCGGAGCAGAAATGAGGATTCACCTGCCTCTGTTGACGCTCTGCTTGTATTTGTTTCTTTGGGGCACTAATAGAAGTACCATGCGAGATACCCGCTACGCCATAAGTCATCGTAGTTTTCATGAAGTGGGGAAGCACCCACTATGCCATTTTTCGCCATTCTGCGGAGAACCTTGATACCCGCTATACATTTGTAAGATATTCTGAAACGCCAGGCCTGCGCTGAACCCGCAGCACAGTCACAGCGAAAGCTGGAAGAGCGGCGTTTCTAGAGCCCGTTAAGCTCTCTTGGGGCTACAATACAATTACACTAGAAAGGTACCCACTACGCCATAAATCACTATTTTAACACGAAAGTGTTTTATGCCGGGGTCCACCAAGTACATCCGTCACGGATATGACGTTGATAAAATGGACGCCAACGGGTGAGAAAGAAAAAACCAAGAAAAAGATACCCCGCTGGGAATCGAACCCGCGACGTTGCGGCCGCGACGGCAAGCGCCCCACGCTCTACCGACTAAGCCAACTCGGGAGATGCTAGGAACGGCGCGAACGCGCCTTATATCTTTCACACCTTCTCTTTCGCGGCGGGCGGAGCGGGGCGGTGCCGCCGTCTGTGAGAGGTGAAAAGAAGTAATGCTTCACGATCGACACTTACTAGCGCTTACTCCGAGATTGATATCGGAGGCCATGGTTAAAGCGTCTCGATACCGGAGAGGTAGACTGGCCGCGCTGGCGTCGCCGAGGCACCCTTGACGCAGTTACGTTCTTTGCCTTTGGATTCGTGTTAGCGTGCGTCGGCTCATCGGAGTAGTGCAGCTTCCACGTGCACGAACGGGATTTCTCTGCCGCCGACTGCTTCAATTGCGAGAGCACCGACTAACAAAACTGCTGCAATATGCGTTGCAGAAAGGACGTGATTTCGACGGGCGAATGTCGTGCCTTGGTGGAGCGAGAGCAGCGCCTGTGAGACAGAGGCCAGCGGGACGCACGCGTTTGCGGCTCAGGCTACGAACCTCTACCTCCCGCGTTGCTGAAGTGCAGTGTGTGTTATGTATGCATGAGCACAGGCGTCGGCTACCCATTACTAGAAAGCGCACACCGTGCCGTTTTTCTCCTTAATTGACGACGCTTTGAAGAAGTGCATACCGGGTACCAGTGTTGAGTATGAGCTTGTTGATATCATCCTTACGCGGGATTCACGATTCGCTGTGTCCAAATATATGTTCACACCGTCAGCTACCTCAACGGTTTAATCATGATCATGGGCGTTGGTCGTCGCGATAGAGACATGCTGTCAACATGGGTGCATCCACGTCAAACGGTGCTATAGCTGCCAAACACGAATAGACATTGTACAAGCTCTCATATATCATAAGCACTACTTCTGTGAAGACACGTTTCACTTTCGTGTTATACCGATTCCTATGACGGAGGGATCAGCCATGTTTTTTTGTGAAGTTGTGAAGCACGTTCTAAGCCATTATTCGTCATTCTGCGGAGAAGCGAGGCACGAGCTACATGTCTGTAAGGCATTACGTACACTTTGTTGACGCGACGACTGATGACGAAGAAGAATTATGGCTCAGCCCTTTGTGATGGGTTGGAATCTTTAAACGGCCCACCAGTTATGTAATTTGCATTGGGTGACGCCCGGTTGCTATTTCTTTCTCCCGTCATGCTGTGTAACATGCGTTCACGTGGGAGAGAGACGGAGGGGGGGGGGGGGGCGAAGAACTTTACTGAGACCCCGAGAAAATGGATCATGCGCTTATGGGCTTCCTTAGCAACCAATACAAGTGCACTTGCGAGGAACCCACTACGCTATAAATCATTGTAATTTTTGAGAAGTAGGGCAGCAGGCACTGTGCCATTTTTCGTCATTCTACGGAGAGTGCTAAACGCATGTAAGGCATTATGCGCACTTTGTTGATGCTGTGCCTGATGACGATGAAGAATTATGGCAGAGCCCTTTGTAATGGGTTGGAAGCATTCAACAACCTACTCGTTGCGCAATTCGCATTGTGTGACGTCTGGTTACAGAATTCGCGTTGTGCGACGCTTGGTGCTTATTTTACGCTTCAACCACGCTATATTGTATATGCTAATGTGGTTCCTTCCCGACATGAAGCCTGTATAGGACCTTTTTGCAAAACAGTTTCAAGCATCGGTATGGCTCAGAGGTTGAATACTGGGCTCCCACGCAGAGGGCCCAGGTTCGAACCTCGTTCCATCCTGGAATTTTTTTTCTTATTTCGTTTTTTTTTTCTTATTTCGAGCGATACTTGTTAGGAACACCGGCGGCGGCGCCGGCGGCGGACAACTACGGCGCCAAAAACGGCCGGTGAAATGATCTCATAACAGCTTTCGCTGTAAAAGTTAAGTGTTAGTCTTTACAGAGAAATGGCAATGTAACAACCGGTGTTTGTCGGGTCAAATATACTTACCGCGTGTGTTCGAGGTTGGTTAGCATGCAGTCTACTATTTTTACAAACAGACGACGTTGCACAAACTTCGAGATTCATCTCTAACAGCATTTCAGCAAAGAAGCAGTCCAGGAAGGTCGAAAGCTTCAAGTTTCCTCACTACACTTCTTGGCCACTGTCGACACTCCATCGCAATTCATACAAGAAATGGGCTTCTTTTGGTCGTGTGCACAACTTTCCCAACGAATGAAGCGTGTCAGCACGCTTACAACTGTGCTACCATAAATAAACGCACTCTTTCTCGGCAAAATAAAAACGTGCTGGGTTGGTTTTCGTAACAAATGGTTCAGGAAATGGCATATAAAGATAATATACGACGAGGGAGCATAGGAATAGAAATTTTACCGGTTCGAGGAGCTTTACAGACATCATCGCGTATAAAGTGTGCAAATATACACTCATCTCTGTGACTACACAAGTCCTCTTTGCAAATGTTTTCCTACATAGATATGAAATAACATTTATTTCAAGTCAAATAGCGTTGTTTTAATTCAAGTAAATTCACAAAGCGGGAAATTTACGTCGTGTTTCTTTCAGCGTCGATGTCTAAAATAGGTGCGTTCATGGTATTTGTTTAGTGCGTATGGTCTAGCTGGTCTGCAATAGATTCACGTGAGCATTGAGTGCTTACGAGCAGAAAGTTTTTGTATGGGCCCGAAAAAAGCGGTTGTGAGCTCATTTTTTCGCAATGAGAATTCCTCAACGCATTTCACTTACATCTATTGCTCACTTACCAGGAAGCCATCCAAATTTGTCACCGCTAACTGAAAACTATAATTTGTCGTTTACTGAAAGCTGTACAGCAGTGATTACGGGCACATTTTTTTGTTTTTAGTCAGGCTCTCTTTGATGAGTCAACAGGGGCATTTGTGGTATAAACGCCCAGTCAGTATCTACTCAAGCTAAGTACATAGTCGGTGTTCGATTTCCATTCCCCCTCCCGAAATGGCGTAGGATGAAGTTAGCTTTAACTAGATGGGTCGACAGAAAAAAAAGAATAGAAAAATGGTGCGCCTCTGCAAATGCAGCTAAACTTACTTTCCTTTGGCGAATAGAGTGATTGGAATTCGCTGATGTCGCGCAGATTGCTTTAACAATGTTTGCTTAGAGTGCACTGTAATATTATTACTTGCACTGCTCTTTCATGTGCACGAGCAGTTCTCTTTGACCTACTCCATTCCTTGAGAGCATTATTCGGCAGATTGTCCTAAAAACAAAATAAATGAGACAAGAGAGAACTTTGTCACCCTCAGACTTAGGAGGCTAGTTTTGAAACGACAAGCGCCGGCGCTGTTAGCGCTCTGTAGACTTGAATGACTAATAGCGCACAGGCCGAAAAAAAACAAAGCACAGAAAACTGGTTCGAAGCTTCATCAAATGAAAGGTCAAAATGAATGTTAGTCCCATTTTGATAAAGTTCATGATTAATAGGCGATGATGATGATTATTATGATGGTGGCTGTGGAAGTGGTGGTGGTAGTTTGATGATATGTGTCGTGGCCCCTTTTAGGGTAGCCTTCGAAAAATCCGACTGTAATAGATATTGGCTCATAAACCTAGACAAAGCTCAGCACAAAACAGGCAGAAATGATTTCAAAAACAAGCGAACTTACCTGTGTCAGTAGCCGAGACGTAAAGGAAGTGAGAGGAATTGGCCACCGAATTCAACAGCCAGCATATCGCAGGGCCGAGGGCACGACACCACTTAGACAAAAGGAGGCGCACCTATCATTGACTGTCTGGTAGTGGCACTCGCACGTCGGCGTTCATGTTCTCTAGGGTTATATAGTGTCTGTTAGTGGCACACCCACGTCGACATTCGTGTTATCTAGGGTTATTTGTGTTTGTCAGTGAATCTCGCGCGTCGACGTTCGTGTTCCTTAGGGTTATATAGTGTCTGTTAGCGGCACCCGCACGTCGGCGTTCGTGCTCTCTAGGGTTATATAGTGTCTGTTAGTGGCACTCCCACGTCGACATTCGTGTTATCTAGGCTTATATAGTGTCTGTTAGTGGCATTCGCACGTCGACGTTCATGTTCTTTAAGGTTATATATTGTCTGTTAGTGCACTTGCACGTCGACTTTCATGTTTTCCAGGTGATATAGTGTCTGTTAGTGGCACTCGCACGTCGGCGTTCGTGTTCTCTAGGGTGATATAGTGTCTGTTAGTGGCACTCGCACGTCGACGTTTGTTGTTCTCTAGGGTTATATGGTGTGTGTTAGTGGCACTTGCTCGTCGAAATTCGTGTTCTCTAGGGTTATATAGTGCCAGTTAGTGGCACTCGCACGTCGACGTTCGTGTTCTCTAGGGTATTTCTTGGGTCACCTTTGCGTTTCTTGGGTCAACTTTGCGTTTCCAACGAAACCGCGTTGTTGAGGTCAGCTCCTCCAGTTTTCACAACAGTCCAAGTTGCTGACCTTCTGCTCATTCACAGAACTCATTCAATTACTTTTAACACGAAAGTGTTTTATGCCGGGGTCCACCAAGACTTCAGTGACGTATTTTCGTCACGCAAATGACGTCGAAAAAAGATACACAATCCGATATGGCAAATAAAAAAGTTCCGTCAATGGGCATCGAACCCACGAACGCTCGGTCCGCAACAACAGATGCCGGGCACGCGATCCACTGCGCCACGGTCACAGACTCTAGCGGCTTTACAAACGCGCGTTTTATATCTACCACTCTCCCGGTCGGCGGGGTGGTGTTGCCCTCTGGGAGCACTAAAGTAAAGTAATTCGTCATTACTGTGGCCTCCGCGATTAGCACCTGCAACGCATTACATGTCCGTCCCATTCGGCGCGTTTTCAATAGAAGATCAATTTTGTCAATGCCTTAACACACCGCTAGGTGGCGATCTTAGCCCAAGCGTCGTAAAAGCGTCGGCCTCGCTCATAGCATCACGCTAATCGAAACCAAGAATAGCTCTGCGACGCGCGCCTGCCTCACCTGGCTGTTACACCGCGCTCTCCGCTCACGCGCTCGCCCCGAGAAAAATTGCGGCCGGGGGCGGCATGATGCGCTTTGCGTTTCCCTCTAGTCCGGCCATGGTGTTCAAACATATTTTAATATGCCGCTGGATGGCGACCATGCCCTGCGCCCAATATGCGACGCTCTTCTGGCTATCACACGTCCTTATCTGATTACGCTTTCACCGCTAACTACTACAGCTACCACAAGGTTTTGTGTAATCATTTAACATGGGCGTTCGTCGTCGGGATGGAGATGTACCACCAATCATCATAGTAGGTGCATCCACGTTAAACGGTGCTATAGCTGCCAGACATCAATATACATTGTGCAAACTCTCTTCTATCAATGTACAGTAAACATTCAGTTACTTCTGTAAGGGCTCGCTTTACTTTCGTGTTACTACGATTCCTATGACGGAGGGATCAACCATCTTTTTTTCCTTTTTAGCCTGACGATTCATTCGCTATATCTTAAGTAAACTGATGTTTCGATGTCATACGTATCCAATATAAATCTTAATTTCAACCGGAACCATTGATTTCGCACCAGTTTTATTTTTTAAACACCTTTTCTGAATATTAGAAGAACCGGAAGTAAGTACTCGACCGGAACTGCTTGGAAGAGAGACAAGAGTGTCACTCGTTGCTCTTGCGAATAAACAGCACCTGGATAAATTTTAAGAAAATTGACGAAAGGAAAAGCCCGATGTCCCACTCGAAATACTTTACACAGGTTAGCACCTTTCGCTCGCTTGATTAGACAGTTTTACTTGAGCGTCCGCAGTAGCTCTGTCGACGTAGGCTGTCATAACAAATGACTGGCAGCCTCCGTCCGCACAGCTTCTGCGGGCGCCACTTTAAAACAGCCTAATGAAGCAAACGAGCTCAGCTGCCAAAAAATATTTTGCGTGTGTCGTCGGCCTTTTCCTGTCATTGTCGTCGTTGTGGTGCAAAGGTAGCGTTCGAAGCAGGTTTGTGTAGCGGTATGTGTAGGCGAGCTTAATGTCGTTGTAGCGCCCTATTGGTTTCTACCAATTCCTGAGTACTGATCGCGCTTGCATCAAATACATTTCGCACAACCTTCAGTTATCTCGTCCATTTGAGCAATACGACTATACGCGAACTCTGAAAGGATGCATGTGCTGTATTAGTTGGTCATTTTTCTCACAAGTGCGGGTTAATGTAGTTGGTAGTACACGAACGGCCACATAAGTTTCACTCTTGAACGACATACTTTAGCCGCGAAAGAGCACATACACAGAGCAAAGAAATACACAACGACAGGACGGGTGGCACTTTCAACAGAATTAGACTGAGCGCAAACTCAGAAATAAATATACAGCATATATACATGCGCAGTCTCAACACAACCTTATGCTATCCAGCATAAGGTTGTGCAACGCTTGAGTGCCGAGAAAAACGGCACTTGAGTACAAGGCTGGTCCTTTAAAGACGTTAAAGGCCGATGACTCACCGTTAGGTCAGAAGTTAAATATCATGTTCGCTCTAAACAAGTGGGTTCTAAATGCGGTGGTACGTGTCGATTAATCTTTAGCTTACGTGTTAAAGGGGCCCTGCAACACTTTTTGAGCAGGGTCAAAAAGCGCTGCCAATCGGTAGTCGACGCTCCCGAGAACACGCGAGCCAAATATTATAGCGAAGCGAGCAGCCTGGAATTTACAATAAATTCTCAAAGTCAGCTGAAAATCGCTCCCTCTTCTCTCGACAAATGATGTATTAGTCCACAATATATGACGCGATTGTCGGCAGTTCCACCATTGGCTGATGTTATAATCACGATAACACCCTCATTATTACCTTAGTTGTTAATTTTGAGTTCAATAAGTCGATAATATGTATGTTTATATTGTGTTATGCCGTTAAAACACCGAACAAACATTAATATTAGCACTTCCGGTCTCACCGACAGCTCGTCTGCTCGTAGTTGCGTGGTTGCGTTTTCTTCACCATGTGCAGTGCCGAAATCGTGAATATTTCTGTGCTTTTGACCATCGCCGGTTGCCTTTGAGAGTGGCAGCCGTTCGAGTGTTGCCTCGTCAGCTGGAAACTGCATCGTCGGCACGTTCTCACGACCGACCGAGGCAGCGGTGCAGCATTTCTCCGATAACAATGCTGGCGCCGGCTAGCTTAGGATACCTGTGTTCGCTGTATGGCGAGAGTCCTGTTCGCTGTCTGTTCAGTATGTCATCGAGCCGTACCTCGGCGTATCCTCCACGTAGTCTCAGGTTCCCGAGAAACCGCGACACAGCAACCAAGCAGACTCGCATTTTCACGGTAGCTGGGTCCGCGCCGGCCCGATGCCCCACGATCCTTTCTTCTAGTCTTTAGTTCTTTGTTGTCAGCCCGCACTCGCTGTGCGCCTGCATTCGAAGAGCAAACAGCATCGAAGTACCGCCACTGGGAGAAGGGTGCACGCAGCTTTCCCGTGTTGATTACGATTCAAGCGCGAGCAGTGCGACGAGGCGGTGTATCGGAGTGTGGGTCGAAACCCATCTCAGCTGTCATTCGTTCCAAACGCGCACGCAAGTTTGCGTCCATGGTTGGCAGAGCGATGAAAACACTACGGCAGTTCGAGGTGCACACCCAACATTACCAAACCGACTCGCAGTTTTCAAGCACGCGCGATACACGGAGCCATGGGCTCCGCCGCTCGACGACGACCGCGCGAGCCGACCGGAAGTGGCGCCATAGACCACGTGGTTGCGCCGAGACGCCAGAGAGAGAAAAAAAATGCCGCCGGCGCTGACGTCGCCTCCTCGCACCTCCGCCCTCCCTCCCTTCACGCCGCGCGCAGCTTTCCGCGCGCTCGCTGCGTTGAATTGAGGGAGAAAGCTGCGGAACGTGATCTTTATAATTTGGTAACACACTTAGACTTGACGGACTCGAAAAATTTTTGCGGCATATGACTCGTGAAGAGTCATACGTCAATAATGAGACTATTCCAATATAACTAAGAAAGGTGTTGCAGGGCCCCTTTAAGACTTGTCTACGAAACGCGTTAAGCGCGTAGTGGTTACATAAGTCATGAGTTATTGCCGAGCTCCGTTTGTGAACATAGCGCCTCGAAAATCCTCAAAGACGATTTTGCGTACATTTTTGCTCCGCCACTACGAAATGTTTCAACGAAGCCTGTATCGAAGTTGTTCTTCTTTTACATTTGATTTGTACGGCCGACCATACGCGGTGGTCTGGTGATTATGTTGCTCGACTGCAGACCCGAAGGTCGATAGACGGAATCCCGGCCGCGACGGCCGCATTTCGATCGAAGCAAAATGCTGGAGGCCCATGTGTTAGATTTACGTGCCCGTTAAGGGACCCCACGTGGTCGCAATTTCCGGAGCCTTCCACTACGGTGTCTCTCATAATCATATAGTGGTTTTGGGACGAAAAACCTCTACAATTATTAGGATTTGTACCGCCGCTACGTGGCATTCATATGGTTCAGCTAAAAGTGAGAGTGTTAGCCTTAGTGATTCAGGCGCTCGCCTTCAGTGCGAGGTGGCACTGCTTAAAAACCCAGCACCGCGCACAAAATATTTAAATGGGTAAGCTTTTCTATGCTGACTCATCGAAAAAGCTGTCCGTCCGTATGTCTGTCGGTCACATAATACGATCGCCTCTATAAAGAGATACGAAAGTCGCACGATTGCTTATGCATTTGCCTATGACGAATCCAAGGCGAAAGCCATCTTCGTCTTCTGCGTTTCCTTCTCAGTCGATTGTATTGACGCCCCCGCTCCAACCCGACAGCTCACTGCAAGTAACGTGGTTTTGCACTGCCTCCGGGACGGTAGGTATTGCAAGATTTCGGCGCCTGACGCGCTTTTACAGTGTCTCTGGGATAGGCCCCACTTTGACAGAGCGACGATGACGTCATCATGTGATGACATTTTGTATAACTCATGTTGACGCCGAGGCCGCTGACGGTCTATTTTCGCCTTTGATGAGGCATGTAAGCCTTTCGCCTTAATAAATGTTTCACTCCGGTGTTTGGGTTTGAACCCGGGCCTTCACTCTGCGAAGGTGAGTGTCTTAACATCCTAGGTCTTATCCACTACGCTACGCCTTCATGCTTACAAAATATGAACATATGCGACCTACATGAATGCGTTGCACCCACGGGGCAAAAACGTACCAAGATAACGATATGTATAGGCACCGTGCAATCGAGTTTTCCGGTGTGACTACAGCTCTACAACGCACAGCCTCGCGGAGAAAAAACATAAATATTTATCCGGGCCCGAACAAGATGTGAACGCGGTGCGCGCGTCTCCAACTGGCACGAGTTGGGGGACTGTGCTGGGCTAGAGCGGGGACGCCTGCGCACTTCTCATTTTCTTCGTGCCCCTAGCGGCAAATACCAGCGGCCTTAGGACGTTCACTGAGAACTACGTAGCTCCCTCTGGCCAGTGGACGGTGCGAATTTCGGGATGTTTGTTCCAATACTCACCGCAGACAGCTAAATAGACAGCTAAGTGGACAGCGGCCATGTTAAGCCCTGTTCCAATGCTCACGTAGCCGGCAAAATAGGCAGCTTCGAAGGACTTCATCGGAGACAAATACGACGCAGGCTACTTTGCAGGCGAACTGCTCGGTTAGCTCGGATCTCGCCGGTATGGTCTTCTGCACAAAAGCAGACAACTTTCCAGGCGCTCAATTGGAGCTACGTTCAATTTTTCATAGATTTCAACACGAAACAAGTTAAAGGAATAGCAGTCACATTTGTTTTTCTTAGCTTTCTCTTTTCGACGCGAGGTGGCGTCACGTTGCGCGGACGTCATTCAGACGCGTTCCATATCTCGCAGTACCTGGCCTCGGTGCAGTCTTCTAAGGTGTCAGCGTAGACTGTCTGCGATGCTGTCCAGATTTGGAACACAATCAGGGAGGGCTGTACAGATCAGCACAATTCAAACATTGCAAAATTTTGATGCCATACATGCGTTTTGGTGGTCGCGGGAGGCGCGTTGGGGTAGCGTTCGAGACGGTGACGAGTGCTGGAAAAAAAATTACAGGCGTTATTTTGATGACGCTCGCAAACGGCATTCCAGGAAGGGCTTCGTGAGTCGACTGAAAACTCGGCGGGTATGCACCATTGAAAAAAAGCCGGTATGTGCCAATCAGCTCCTAGCATAGCATAGCCATTGCTAGTACAGTATAACAAGGAGGTGGGAAAGAGAAGTGAGGGTGAGGAGTGATGTGAATGTAAGGAAGGAAAGGAGGAGGGCAGAGGTTAAAGCATGGTATAACTTTGTATAATATAGTTTAGCACAGGGATGGGAAAGGGAAGTGAGAGTGACCCGATCTGATTTAAAAGGGTAGGAGGGAAATGAGGTGGAAAAGGAGGAGCTGAGAGGGTAAATTATAGCACAGCCATGCACAGCATCTTATAGCAAGGAGTGGGAAAAAGGACTGAGAGTGGATAGGAGTGGTGTGAGGGCTAGGAGGAGGGAAGGGAGAGAGGGCAGTATAGAAAGACATAAAGAAAGAGAGATGAAAGATGAAGAGAACTCAATCTGCGTTTGCCAGTTGGTGGCGCTTGCTTACCAGCTGCGCTGTTTACTCAGATCTCACAGGCGTGAAACTGGTTTTAATTTGTTTTGTTATGTTTGAATCGTCTTGTGTGACAAAGAACGAACGAACGTTTTTTTTTTTTTTTTTTTTTTTTTTGCGGCGTCAGCATACAAATGCTAATGCATTTAAGAGTACCGGCATAAGATACTGTATAATAATAATATCTGGGGTTTAACGTCCCAAAACCATGATATGATTATGAGAGACGCCGTAGTAGAGGGCTCCGGAAATTTAGACCACCTGGGGTTCGTTAAGTGCACCTAAATCTAAGTACACGGGCCTCAAACATTTTCGCCTCCATCGAAAATGCAGCCGCCGCGGCCGGGTTCGATCCCGCGACGTTCGAGTCAGCAGTCGAGCGCCACAACCACTAGACCACCGTGGCGGGGCGCATAAGATACTGTACTAGAAGAGAACAGTAAGCTGTCCCTAAATGTGTGCTTCGAAAAAATGGAAACGATCCAGAGTGATTTCTACTCTGCTATAGGGGAGCTGCAGCGAATGATGGGTACACCAGCAGCGCAACTCAAGCCGAATTTACTGCAGCTGTTAACACAAAATAGTGCAACAACCTCCATGCATGCTCGGGCTATACTCTGCAATATTTCTCTACATATTGAAACGTCGTCGAAGACAACAGCAATTACCAAAAACGAACATTGCTTTTCTTCTGCCATAATATAGATCGTCTAGCCTCTCTTCTCTGACTATAGGAAGTATTCTGCCGATTCCGTACAACGCACTGAATGAAAAGCGCTAAAAGCCCACCGGCTAAGAGAGGACGCTTTGCAAGTGCCTTATTGTGCCGTTTTGCTGCAGAAATAACGTCCTTTATCGCTTCCGCCGCTTCCATGTGTTTCTCGTGATTACTGTCGCATGTTAGGAACATTTTCCAACGCGTAAGCACGTGAAAATGTTCCTAGTATGCGGCAGTAATCACACCAGTAGAGAACTACCAGTGCTTTACTACGAGAGACCAACAAGACATCCCTGCGAATAAATTCTTTAACAAGAATGTATTCCTCGAACTATGACCTTTGTTTACAACAAAACGTAAACGACTCAGAGCGCCATGTTGTATTGTGGTCTCCACGATCGACACCGCCAGCGCGCTGGCGCGCAGCCGGCGCCCATCGCGGAGGCCATGGTTGTGCTATTCAGTATATGATTTGTATCGTTCAAAGTTAACGCTCTGATGTGTGCGAATCCTTCTTGTGTATCCCGTCGAATCGTTGTGCTATACAAACTACAGTTATGCTCTACCAACACGCCCAGTCTTCATCCTTAGCTATGTACTTAACTATGAGAGAGCTGTGAGAGCCGCGCTTGCTGTTTAACCTATAAATCTAGAACCTAGAACCTATAAATCTTGGAGATGTTTTCATTTCAGATTTAAACAAAGGCGTTTTAGACCACTAGCGTTTAAGGTGATCACATTCCTTCATATCTTTTTACTATAATCTTCAGAAGCACAGGCACTCGGCCTCCTTGATACGGCATGCTGCAAGTAATGCTCAGGACGCAAATGCACAGTAAGAGAGCGTTTAGCAAGGTCCGTGTTCTCTCTCTCTCTCTTCACGTGTTTCTTCAGCTTTGACTGCGGCAAGCAGAAATCTAAAATCCAAGATGTACGCTAGTTAAAGTGTTGGGTAGTGATTGTTGAGGCATCCTTTTCATGTGCTTCCTTTGCAAAGTAGAACATGGCGATATTTTTAAGGCAATGTATTGCGCTTTCACTCACATTCTGTAACGGGATATGATGATCTGCTATGTTCGTTTACTGACTGACACCAATAAGTGCAAAAGAAGCAAGCAAGCAAATGCAAATGCAAGCAATTGAAACATAATTAAATGACGCTTTTCAAAAATAAAAATGATGAAGCAAAATTATTGGGGTGGGGGAGAGCGGGATAAAAGAAAAACCGAGAATGATGACACGCCAGCTCATGCATCTCGCTAAAACTATATAACACATGCGAGAATATGTCGCAAATAACATTTACTTATTTATTTTTTTATTTTTTTATTTATTTATTTATTTATTTATTTATTTATTTATTCATACATACTGTAAATCCCAAAGAGATTATAACAGGTGTACAATCTAAGACGGTGGATTAGTACAGTCAATAGAAAAAGAAAAAAAATAATAAGAAATTAACAACAAAAAAGATCACATAACACCATATTAAGTTTGCGAGGCTATCAAGTCGCCTTCTACTAGTTTTGAGAAAGTGGCTAAGGATGTGCTACTGGTAATGGAGGGGGACAGGTTATTCCATTCTCTGATCGCAAGCGGGAAGAGCAAGAATTCGAAAACATCTGTGTGAAATCTGTAAGGGGCAAGGGTATGAGAGTATTTGTGGCGGGTAGTTCTAGCTGCGGATAGCTTAGTATAGCGGGACTTGTCTATGTTTATGTGACTGTGTAACAGTTGGTGCATTAGCTTTAAGCGTGCCAATATCGCCCGGTTTTATTATGGTTAGTATTCCCGCCTTCTTAAGCGATTCCGTAGGCGAACCTGTTCGGTTAAATTTCTTTAAAATGACCCTGAGCGCTTTTCGTTGAACACCTTCGAGCTTGCTGGTTAGTTTTTTTTTTGTTTTTTTTGTTTGTTTGTTTTTTGTGCGGGAACCAGGCAGTGTTTGCGTACTCCAGGATGGGTCGAATAAGTGTATTATAGGCCAGTAACTTTGTGTGTGGTGGTGCTTGCTATAATCGCCTTTTTTATAAATATGTCTTTTTAGCGCAGATGATGTGATGTAATGAATATGAGCGTCCCATCATAGGTCATGTGACAGAATGACCCCTAGATACTTATGTTTCGTGACCTTAGAAAGGGTAGCTGAATTGATGACGTAATTGAAATCGGATGACTGCTTTTTTCTAGTTATGGATAAGAGCGCGGACCTTTTTTCGTTGATGTTCATCTGCCTATCACTGCACCGAGCTGAAACCGCCTCTAAGTCCGTATTTAAGACGATATGTTCATCGTGTGGGTTGACTTCTTTGTACAGGATGCAGCCATCTGCAAATAACCTGCATCCAACATTGACAGATGAAGGCAGATCGTTAACGAAAAGTAAGAATAATAACGGCGCCAAAACGCTAAACATATAATATGGGATAACACATTAGAGCGCTGCAATGCAAAATAATAATAATATGCGCTTTAACTTCACGGATGCAACTGGAACTGCTGAAAAAAGGTGTATTACTAGTTGTACTAGTTCCATGGTTCTCGAAGTTAAGTGGAGGTAAGTACAACTTAAATGACCAAAAGAAAAAAGGAAAACGACGCAGGTTTCCGCATTCTTTTTTTTTTAGTAGAGCAGTCCTCAAGCCAGGAATATTGAGGTTCATTCCTTTACTACTTAGCAAAAATAATGGCAAACGTCATACGGCGCTCCACGGCACACAAAATGTGGTGCGCCGTATGATTATTTCGCAGTAGAGCTCAAAACTACGTCCAGTGAGTCAAAACCAGTGAATAAAAATGAGCGAGAGCGAAGTCCATTGCGATAACTAAAATACTACGCCACGCTCAAACATATGTTCGACCGAAACGAAAATTGTGAAATGAGGTCAGAACATCCCAACGTTCAGAAAATATACACGAAAGCGAAAAAATAGGCCGCACGGGAAATTAAACGAGTAAACAGACAATTAGCGCGTGCTTCTTAATGCAAAATCCCGTGAAGGAGGGAGTGGGATCGTTGTACCTTGTGTCACTTTCATGTCTTCCTTGCTGCTGGCGGTATGTTTATGTATGTGAGTGTGTGCACGCGGGTCCATTGCCCCCGATGTCTTCTTCCACAACCGAGAACGGTGTCCTTGGAATGAAGTAATTAGCGTACGAGCGCCTAATTAATTCCAGGAGCTGCCGAGAAGTTACAGATGTTCTCGGTCGGTGGCTTGGCCATACGAGAAAAGCACACACCACGCGTAAAAAAACGTTCGACGGAATGGCGGAATCCCAAGAGGGACATTATCTGCGCTGTGTTCTGTCATGCGCTCTTCTTATTGTGCTTATGCACACTTCGCTTATTTTGATGCATGAGTACATGACCCAGCTCGAACTAGCGATAAGAGCAAACAAAGAGTATTACAACGTTTTATTTCGCCTACTCCTTGTCAATACCTGCAAGTTATCAAGAAGCAGTAATAGAAATATAACCTAGTAAGGTGCGGGTTTGGGCTAGTTGGTAATCCATTTGAACAGCTAAATAGCGCAACCTTCAGGGACGAAAGACAGGAGAATGCGACACACACAAGCGCTAACTTCCAACTGAGTTTTATTAAAGAAAACACACAAATATAAAGGGTACAGCCAGTAATGGAAACTGAAGCCAGGTTGCACGAAAGCTGACATCAAAGACCTCCCAACAAGTGAGAATGATATGGAGCAACGGTATTTAAAAAAAAAACATTGCAGGTGACCCTAATTCTTGACTTAGATGCCCGGTAGTGGCACTCGTACATCGGCGTTCGTGTTCCCTGGTGTATTTCTTGGGTTTACTTTGGGCTTCCTCGCACTGCCCAAGCGGATCTCAGAGACCACGTTGAAAGAAGTGGGTAATTGACATCTGCTCCGCCAAGTGCCGCAACGATCACAGGTACTCGCAAGAAAAGCGTCTGCTCTTTGAGTGAGCTCGTTCAAGTAATATTCAATTATTATTCTGGCAGCTAATTGACCCTTATCTAAAATGAACTTAAGCTCCGACATGGTTTGTATCAAATATAGCACATAACTTCACATATAGCACATATAGCACATAACTAATATTTTAAAAAAGGCATGAAGCAATGATTACGTTTCACAAAATAAAGCTACTCTCTCTTACATAAATGAAAGGTAACATTTGAATTCGTTTTTCTGTAGTACTTATAAGCACTAAATTTGTTGTTTGGTGATTGTGGTACAATAATCACCAGGAGACGTGCACACTTTTGACGTCATCGACAGGCCATGGAATTTTTACGTTGGATTAATCACTTCGCCGCGAGATTCGCCGTCATGTTGGTACGTACGACCATGAATTTCTTAGCACAAACTGAAGCCGGTGCGCATTCTGAGTCAATATTTCTTTATTGTTCTTTGAGATCATGCGTTATTTCTGCAGCCGGTCGAAGTTAGTTGTTGCAGGCGAAAATTTAATCCTGCAGGAGGAAAGTTAGCTTACGGGGTTTTAAGTACCGAAATCACGATATCATTATGGGGCACGCTGCAGTGGAGGGCTCCAGAAATTTCCACCACCTGGAGTTCATTAACGTGCCCTGATTTCACACAGTATATACACGCGGCTCTAACATTTCGCCTCAATTGAAATGCGAAGAGCATGCTTAGTAATGTGGAACACCAATTGTATCGAAACTGGAACCTGGTTCTGCTATTATAACGCAAAACTATGCAAAAACATGCGGATGGCGGACAGGCGGGCGGCAACACCCGCCTGCCCCACCGCCAATCTCAAGCGCGTCATTTCAGCTTCTATGACTTCATTTTATCAGCTGCAATTTAATGTATTTCATGACTGGCAGTGAAGAGATTCCACGTGCATGTGGATGAAATGTAGCTTAATGTGTTAAAATGTTTTAACACGATTGAAGGAAGGGTAAGTTTAACCGCGGTTATTGAAGTTCGCTTTATGTTCGTGAATGTTACTGAAGCTGTGTGTCCCCTTTTTATCGCCTAGGTTAGGCACTGTGATGGTGATGCGTGCATTCACAGGAGTAAATCTCCCAAGGCAGAGGTAGAGCGGCAGCCGTGAATTGGCATACTCACGCATGTGCTAAACTGAGGCCACGGCTGGGGCCCTGCGGCGCTATTCAACGTTCTCTTATCATTCACCGATCGTGGCCGGCTGATCGTGTCGATAACGCGCAAGCGGACAGTCACTCTGACCAGTGACGAAGCACGAAAATTGCGCCGCTCCTCTTCGGAGGTCGCGGTTAACGCACAGATGCGCGGTGAGTTATCATCCGACGGTTGGTCTGGGCCACCGTTTCCGTTTTCTTGCAAATGCTACGAGAGTATTGCTGGTGTTACTGAGACTCACGTGGCATGATTTTTTTTTCCACTCGCTCGTGTAGGCGAATTGCAAATATGGTAGGTAGTCGCTCTCACTGCTCTACACTGCAAACGGGTTTGAGCCTTTTAGGGAGTTTCGGGCTCGACGCATAACGTGCATCCAAAAGGTACTACGCAAAACCCCCTTCAAAACGAGGTTCAAAAGGAGGTTTTATTTACATCCTTTAAGGGAGTGATTAGACGGAACTAAGGAGGTAAATTTGTGTTTTTATTGAACTCATTTTGAGGGCTTGAACGGAGCGCATTGGAAGTTTTTCTGGTTCTTTTGAGAGCTTTTAAAGCCTCCTTTTGGAGGTAAAGTTGGTGTTTTTATGTAAGCCATTTTGGGGGCTTGAACAGAGCGCATTGAGAGTTTTTCTGCTTCTCTTGAGAGCTGTTAAAGCCTCCTTTTATACGAGGCCATAGAGCGGTCGCGAAATGAAAAAAAAAGAAGTATTTTAGGCAGTATATTACGTTTACCGGCCAATTTCCGCTACTATTCATCACTACGGCATAATAAAAAATGGTCATCAAGTATTTATGCACAATCATGACATTTGCATACAAGTACGCACGACACAGGAATCGAACTCGCTACCACACGCACTCAAAGCAAGCACTATAACCATTACACCACAGCGCCACCACTTGCAAGCTTGCTTTTTTCGTGGGCTTATATATGTACCAATGTATGTACAAAGCGGCTGGTAACCCGTCGGCACAACTTCGAACTTCTGTTCTTGTACCATCGGCGTGTGTTTGCTCTTGCGGAAGGTCAATACATAATTTGTGGGGCGTCATGCAGGCCGAGCCGATCGACGTAAACACCCTCGGCTCCGAATTCTCCGGTTCACCGTGTCGTGCCGCTAGAAAAATTATAAACGTGTGCCCTCTTCGCTCGCGCTAAATTCGTGAATACCAGCGTGACAAAGGTATCTTCAGATAGCGAACGTATGTGCATTCCATGAGCGTATGCTGCGGAGCAATTTTCGTTATTTCTGCAGCCGCGAACTGCGCGCGTCCAGATGCGGCAGCGTGTTATGAGCGGTTCGAAGACCGCCTACGTTCTCATATGAAAGTTACACACGCAGAGGCCCGACTTAGAAGAACATTGTAACGCGCCTACATTAAGTGCATTTAATGCGCGCGTACTGCCGCGAGCTGCACGCAGGGGCAGCAGCGCGCTCTGAGCAGCTGAATAAAAATCTGTTTCCGCAATTAGCGCTTATTCGCAATGCACCCTTTAGCGCGGACCGCCTGCGTTCGCATATGAAAATTACACACGCAGAAAATTCCAGAGTTACAAGGACATTGTAGCGCGCCTACATAAAGTGCGTTGAATGCGCGCGTACAGCCGCGAGCAGCGCCTTCTGAGCAGCTGAACGCTTATCTATTTCCGCAATTAGCGCTTATTCGCAATGCACGCTTTAGCACGGCATTCAGTGATTCTCTATAACGCATATTCAGTATTTATTTTCTTTCATACTCGGATACTACCTACATTTCTTACTAATTAGCTTTTATTGGTAAGCATCACGCCACCGCGTTAAAGCGAATGACGCGTGTCCCAAGGTCAAGGACAACCTCCCCAGTTTACCAGTGACAGGTCTCCCACAAAACAAAAAAGTTAATGTACTTGCACTTCTCTCTTGTGAACGTCCATGTGTACTTGGCCCTCCCCTCAGACATATGATGCAGTACCCATTAAAAAAAAGCATTACCCTCTTCCTCAATGGAACAGCTGTTCTTGAGAAAATATGGTTCTGTTGAATTACTTCACCACAGCAGCAGAGAGGTTGGCTTGTTTGCAATTCAGAATTTCACAATTGTAACACAGAAACACGAGAACACAGTGATGACTTTCTGTCTAACTTTCTGTTGCCTATCTTCTACAATGTGTCATAATCTGTGAATCATCTGTTCAATGTGTTTGGTAATAAAACACAAGCAGTTACATTGAGCAGGCAGTGTTTCAGCAATTTGTTTTGCAAGCACAATTTCATTTCTTCATAATTTACATGCACGAAAAGTAGTCATACTTCAATTGATACAAAACCAGTGGTTGCAACATTTTATTGGAATCAAAACAGCAGCATTTCTCGTGTCAATGTAAGGGTATAGGTATATATTTCCATCGTCGTGCACAGAACCTACTCCCAAAACTGAACACGTGGAACAACATATACAGTACAGCCTAAGCACTATACATAATTCACAGCAGTAAAGCAATACGAAAGTAGGGTGTAAAACCTCATCATGATGCGCACTAACGTGTGCACTTCACCGTGCCAGTATGTAAGTAGAATCCAAAAAAATAAGCTGCCCAAGGAACTTGGTGTCAGCCTATACACGAAGGCAACTAATTAGTACAATAAGGCTAGCATCACTTTTAGGAAATATGAAACCGTGTAGACAGGCAGTTGTACAGTTTTTTATTGCACTAGTTTGCCCTATGGCATCAAAACATGTCGCACATTATTTTGGAGTTGAGTTTCCTACAAAAAAGCCCAAAATAGACCTGTGGTGTTGACTGTAGGTCCACTTACCAAGGTGCATAAAAGCATTCAGCAATGCCCACAAAATTACAAGGTTGCCTTCTTATGTTGCTGTACATATTTATTCACAGATACCTGGAAGCCATCGTAAATTTCTGGAAGTGCGCTTGGGAACTTGCCGGCATAATCACATGACTGCAATGTACCAATACTTCTAATATGCATAACAAGTACAGCCATGCTTCAATGTTTTTATGCCAGCTAGTGCCATCTGTAACTCAAAAGTTCATCCTTAATTCCTCACTTGATGGCTTACGCATAATTACCACATTGAAAATAAGTCAAGCACCATGGCTGCAACGTCAACTTGCAATTAGGCAATCACAGGCACTAAATAAAGAAATTCCTGTAAATAGTGACTGGTCGCTTTGCACATTAGATCCTAGGACTTGATATGCCATGAGGATGAATCAAAATTGACCACACATATATAGAGACTGTGAAACAGTCAGGAGTTCATTTCATAGGTAAGGAAAACGTGAAAACGAAATCAGAACACATAGCAACAAAGGGGACGGAACGACACACTACTAACAACTGAAGTTGAACATGTGCGGCTTTTTTAGTCACGTGTGTTTATATCTTTCTGTGGTTTTGATTACACTTCAGTTACTAGTAGCGCACTGTCCTGTCTGCCCCCTTCATTCCTCTGTGGATGTGTGATTGTTTAGTCTTGTAATTTTTTCGTACTGTGTGTTTACATCTTTCTGTGGTTTCGATTAAACTTCAGTTGCTAGTAGCGCGTCATCCTGTCCCCTTCATTTCTCTGTGCTGTGATTTTTTTTGCACCCCCCCTCTTTAACTATGAATATACACCAACTCGCCCAACTGCCCCTGTTAATACTTATGTTTGCTGAATAACACTGGGCCCACTCAGCGTCTTTTTAAACAATGCGAAATTTTCAAATGCACACGATATCAGAAAGGTTCCACGCAGTATTGGGCATAACACACTGCATCAATACCAGTGTTGGCCTAAATGTGGTAAGATGTACGAGCTGTTCGACATAGTGTAAAGTGAGGCACATCAGGGTGTTCCCACAATCATGGGTGTCGGCAGGGGTTTGCACAAAGGGCACCTGCCGCCATCAAAACACACCAGAACTTGACCCCACCCAAGCTACACCAATGCTCTCCTGCTCACCAGGCCGACACGTTACGCCGCCTTGCACCCCCAAGACAAAATCCTGCCGACACTCATGCCCACAATACACTTGTCTTGAACACAGACTGGTGGGCAAGCAACACTTGCTGCTTTGCAAGAAGTGTATTCCTGAAAATTACACAAAAAAGAAGTCCACTAAGATTTCTGTATACATAAAAATGAATGTCTTACCGAAGATTCGCGCTTGACTATCCTTATTGAAGACATTTTGTCAAAACACGAAATAAATACAAAATTGAGATGCTGCTATGTTCCTTGTGATTGTTTCACTTCGTGTGCACAGGGCAAAAAACAAACGGATGTAAAAAAAATGCGAAACACCACCAGAAGTGTACTCTTGCCATGTTTAAAAATATGTGGGTAGTTTTTGATGTCAGTAAAGTTGTCATTATAAGTACACTTTAAAAGGGTCGTGAATGTTAGCAAGGTCTTGATTAACCGCACCTACTCTGTTTAGGAGTGAAGATTGGGCAACTTGGCACTGAACCATGGCAAAAATTAACAGCGCACTTCTAGTGAGGATAAACTAAGGCCTGGGCACAATAACAGCGCTTTCACCTTGTCAAATTGTGTCAACAGTCATGATACTATGTATTGACCTTGAAAACTATGGCAACATAATGCAAAACAGCAAATTAACGAGAGGGAATAAACAAGATGATTCAACAATCTGGTTCAACAGACTCAACAGCTCACTTATATCAATGCGATTAAATTAGCCTTGCACATCTCCTAATGGCTAAGAATATGCACATGTAGCCTTGGCAAATTCCACTGTTGATACGTGACCAATGAAGTTGCATTCCTTCCATGCCGTTGAATGGCCGTTCCTTCTTTTCTGTTTTCACTGTTTTCTGATTTTCATTGTTTTCACTAGCATAAATGTTCACCCTTTTTGATTTTGTCACTTTGCAGATGGCATAGGTGTTTTGCCTTTGAATGTGCACGTTTCTTCTGCTTTGTCTTTCCTGCTTCTTTTTGTATGCGTATATGTTTTGCCTTTGAACGTGCACACGTTTCTGCTGCTCTGTCTCTATTTTTGCTCTACTGGGCTTTGTGCACTTCTCAAGCTACCATTGTGGCTTTTCACTTGAGGCCCATTTCCTGTATTTTGCTGGAATAAACATTTATCCATTCATTCAATACCATAAAACGCATGTGCTTCACAATACACACTGCACTTAGCAGATGTCTGTCACATGATATGGCCGTCATTGTATAGCTTTAACATGATTTATTCGTTCTAGCTAAATTAATCCAAGCTAATGATGTTAATGTACCTTGATATGCTATTTCACTGTTCCTTGATGCATATGTATGAAGGTACAGTGCTTATGTACCTATGCTATTTCAGGAGACGGGCAGAGTGCGCAATGCAAAATTGTGGCCGAAAAGTCTTTTCACTTCCTGACAATCTGTGCTTTGGTGGGTTCTCACAGTTGCCTGGCGGGAGAAAGATGTCCAGGGTAGTTGACTGCATCCAAGGTAGATGCTGCAAAATGAGAGCGCACGGTCTTCTCACATGTCAATGTGCGCAAATTGACACGATGACTAAGGATTAAAACAAACAAATGAAGTTGGAGAAAAGAATAAATCGAAAACAAAGTTGTCCTTTATGCACATTCCATCATGTGACAATGTGATAACCGTGGCCTTTTGCTCTAATGTATATTCCCTGAAAGCATCATGCCTCATTCATGCTTTATCGCAGGCAAGAAAATTATATCGTGCAAACAACTTTATCAGGGTGCACTCCTGGGTCGATTGACTGGTCGTATGAAGCATGAGTGATATTCACAGAAGTTCCAAAACATGCATCACACATCTTTGCTATCTGAGTTTAACGACCTAAATGCGAAGCATTTGTTAAACACTTCTACGACTTTGAACGGATCTATCTACCTATCTATCTAGCCGCCTACGACTCATAGCTCGTGTGAGTGTTTCGTTAATCGGATGTATGCCAAAATTCGTGTGGCATGACACGACTGCATGAAGAACGTGAATGATGGGTCTTAACTTGAAAATCATGATATGCATTTCATTAACAACATGATTTACACGTCACTCTCTTAGTTCTCTTGCGACTGTTTCGTTAACTTGATATTTACCAAAATAGGTATGGCGTCACAAGAGTGTATGACGCACATAAACGACAGTTTCTAACGTGCAAATCATGACACGCTTGTCATGTATGGCATTATTTTTACAACATGGTCTCGGGGGCGCTAGTGGCCGTTTCGCCTGCTTCATATAAACCAAAATTGGTATTGTGTAGTGTGACTGTACGTCCAATATAAATGACAGCTGGCAACATGAAAATAATGACATGCATGTCATGTACACACGCCACGCTCATGGTGCGCTCGCGGCCGGTTCGCTAGCTTGACATACACCTAAACTGATATAGCGTGACGTGATTGTGCGACGAACATAAATGACATATAGTAACATGAAAATAACGACATGTATGTCATTTACGGCATGGAGACTGGTGCACTCGCGTCCGGTTCTCTAACTTGATATCATACCAAGACTGGTATAGCGTGACGTGACTGTATCACGTACATAAATGACAGCTGGTAACATGGAAACAATGAATGACATGCGTGTAATGTACAGCATCATGGGTTACATGCCACGCTCATGGTGCGCTGGCGGGCATTTCGCAAGCTTGACATGCCGATTTTCTTTTCTTTATTTTTTTTTTTTGCTTTTCATAGCACTTTTCAAGCGACGCAATGTGCAGAAGGTCATCTACAGGTGCATAAGCGACGATAAGGGCTCGCAAAGAGAGAGAACATCAGTATTACTTACCATTTTTGTTCCTGACTGTGCCGAGCCATATGCCGAGCACGCAGAGTGCCCATCATCTGCTTGGTAATGCACAGCGGCACGCTCGCTTGAGTCGACGGGCCGTCGCGATTATCGCACTCGCAGCGCAGCATGTCGCACTGTCGTCAAACCACGCATATCACATCCAGCGGCGAGAACACAGTGAGGCTGCAGGCACAAAACGCGCACACTCGACCGACACAGCTGATCACTTGAGAAGTGGCGTTCACAAGGCCTAGCCGGCCTAGCTACGACGATCGCGCCGCCGCGGGAACGACTCCCTCCTCACGTTTCTTTCTTTTTTTCTGTTTTTTTTTCTTCGCGCGCGCATGCGGCGCGAAGCTTTGTCCCATTCGGTAGCGCCTCGTCTGGCTTGCTTTTGCCCTGGCGGGGGCGGCCCGCAGTAGGCTGCAGCCGGCAAGGCCAAAGGGCTTCCTCGCTTCCTCTCCAGCCGTTCGGAGGGTCTCGTATATCTCTTTCTCTGGGATATCTGTGCAAGGGATTTTTAGTGCGCTGAAGCATGCCGCCTCTTTCTTTTACTTCTTTCCCCCGCACAGCTGCATGCATGCCCGCCAGCACTGAAGGCGTTATGGAAAGCTTCGGAAAAAAAAAAAAGAAAACATGCCAGAGGAAATGTGATGGGAGTTTTTTGTTCCTCTAACTCCATTCGACGAATGGCGTCAGATAGTGAATTTACCTCCTTTCTTCCACATAATTTCTTAACGAAGTAAAATTGAGGACGCAGAACTTTATTACACCCACCTCATTACACCCTAAGGTAGTACTGTCCAGATGAAGGTAGTATTAAGGAGGATTGTAGCCCTTAAAACGCCCAATTCGGCTAGTTTGCGTTTGCAGTGTATGGTTCCGTAGGAGTTGTAATACCGGCGAAGGCATCGGTTTCTACAGGTTCCCCAACGATCAGAGGTGCACATGCTTTTCTCTTGGAGCAGCAAAAGCAGCCCCTGAATGTTTTTTTTTTTTTTTTTTTTTGCGGTACCCTTTCCCCTATGCGCTGCGGAGCATGCGCGTATCTGTGTTTTCCCGCTTTTGTATGTGCTGGACAGCCGTGCTTCTTTTTTCTACTGAAAAAAACCTGAACAGTTTCGTGGCAGGCATGCTGAAGCGATAACATTGTCTTTCGTGTCATTGCTAGCCCATACCCTCATGATCAGCTTCTCATGTACGTAGAATGTGGGAAGAATAGACACGCACATCTGCTTGTGCAGTTGCCACAGGATAGATTCTTTATTTACACGCTCCGAAACTGGTGCTGACATTAGTATTTTCCTGCAGCATTTCTTGTGAAACATGTTGCGGAGGGGTGTCCATGAGCCGTGGTTTTCTCCTCACTTCACTGGAACCGAGACCAAGAGACGTGCTTAGATGGCTAAAATTGTACAAACTTTGCACCAACGGAAACGAAAACGCCGTCAAAAAATGGAGTCGTAAGGTGACTCTTACGCACGAGACGCACAATGGTTGTTTGATAAAAAGCTGTAAACCAGGTGCTAGGGATGCGTCAGTAGACCCCGAAAGAGAAAGACACGTTGGCGTTTTCCAGCCAGCAGTACTTAATTATTTCAAATACCTGCAGCGCCCGAAGGCATTATTTCAGGGCGGAATGCACATGGTTACATATGCTTGTACAGCCGTCCGCACGCAAAACTCGAGCGCTCCGCCGCGTGGCCTCGTCCCGCTTCCACTGACACCAGCGCCGCCAAGCGTCGGGCACGGTATGTTTTCTGTAGCTAACCCTAGATTTAGTGCGGGTCCATTTCACTAGTAAATTTCTGTTTCACTTCTGCCTGACCGGCGGGTAGAGTACACTCACTTTGCAGGTCCGTTTTCCCCACGTTTCGGTCGTGCCTATATATACGTTCTCACGCTCGCCCATGAAATTCGTTGCCGTGTTGCTTATCTCGGCGCATTAGTTCTCGCATGCGGTGGATCATTGCCGAGATAATCATACGGCAACGAATTTCACGGGCGCGCGTGAGAAGGTAGCAACGAGCGAAACGTGGCGAAAACGGACCTGCCAAGTGAGTGTATTCGACCCGCCGGTCAGGCATAACTGAAAGAGAAATTTACTAGTGAAATCTACCCGCGCTCAATCTGTCGTTAGCAGTAGCAAACATACCGTGCCCAACGCTTGGCGGCGCTGGTGTCGGTCGAAGCGGATCGAGGCCACGTGGCGGAGCGTTCGAGTTAAGCGTGCTCACGGCTGTGTACAGCCGTGAGCACGCTTGACCGTGAGCACACTCGCACGATAACCGTGAGCGCACTCGCACGCTTAACCCTGAGCACTTAGCCGTGAGAACACTCGCACGATAACCTTCAAATCGCGCTCGACTGTACAAACATCGAAATGAGAAAACAAAAAGACCACAACAGAACCTAAAAAAAAACTTCATGCTGTTTTATGTCCGACAATAAAGCTCTGAACGATGCTTCAGTATGATAATCCACTTATTCGCGGCGGTAGCTGATTCCACTGGGTTATCGTGTGTGGGGAAAACGAGTGCTGAAAGGCGTTTGTTCTGCGAATAGTTTATCTTATTTTTAACCAATTGTCCCTTCTATGAGATGGGAAATGAGGGGGTAAATGGTCAGTTTCCCTATGCATTTTAACCGTAGCGGCGAAAAATATTGAAAAGCATTTCTAACCACGTGTTTTTTTTTTTTCGGCGAATGCTTCATAATTCCTGCCCCAAGCTGCTATTATATGCAGGAACACGTGAAGTAAAATTATGATTAGTACCGAGAAACCTCGCTGCCATCTTGAACAAATAATAGCGCAACAAAAACGAGGACTGGCTGCACGGTTTCGTACATGTTCGAGCTGTCAGACAGAGTTTTAGTTTGCAGGTCCCAGGCCATACAGGCGTGCACTAATATGGGTGTTACGTTCGAAAAGTAAAGTATTTCTCTCATTTTGGGTAACGCTAACCGAAATTTATGTTTAACAAAATTGAGCAGTAAATTATTTTTTTTTAGATGCGAAGCCGCTTTTTCTCGGGGGTGTGTCCGGTGGCGGTTGTGGCGTCCGCGCTCCACTGCGCATGCGCCTACTCTCTCTCCCACTCTCGTCCTTTACGCAGGTGTTCGGTCGCCTCCTCTCCTCTCCTCCCACGCGCTGCAGCCGTGGCGCAGCCTCTCCTTCCACGTGATGCAGCCGCGCCGCAGCCAAATACAACCTGTAACCCACTCTCTCCTCTCCCTCCCCCATTTCATGTGTGTAAAAGCGCGTGCGCTTGGTCGGCTTCCGTCATTCTCGCTTCGCTCCCGTTCAGATGAGCTGTAACGTCAACGTCGGCGCCACTCGTTCACTCGGCGCTAACGGAAAGCAACGCACAAACACAACGTAATGATAACACTAAATACAAACCTCACACACTAAAGGAAACGCCGAGTGAACGTAACGGAAACTTGGTGTGCGCCCCCAATGCTGCTTCGCATCCCCTCATGGTTCCCTTGAGTGGTAGATGGTGAAATTTTTTTAAGCGTGCATACTTGCTATTTTTGATCGGCGATTGTATTTTGACGCTTTCTTACCACTGTCAGTTTTGTGCATGCTAAGTGTTTGTGCACTGGTGCTAAATGTATTCGTTATGGTTAAGTTTTCTGCCACTCTATCGACATCCGCCGCAATGCGATTTCTTTGCGACCGCCCCCGCCTGCTTAGTATCTTTTGCTTGACTCAGTATGTGTAAGAAATAAACATGGAGGTGCGTATAGCATGCTAGTCGAAAGTAGGCGCTGAAATTCCTGGTTGTCCGTGTCACTATAGCAGCAAATGTTGACGTTTTACGACTGTTCTATAATACATGTTGGATAATACGAACGCTAACTGGCGTTGAAAACGGGCAAAACACGCCGTCAAATTTGTTTTGTCTCTTAAAAGTACGAAGACGAAGGCGAGCCGCTTACGATCTAACGATAACTGTTTCTACACGCAAACTGTTCGCTCGCATTAAATAATATCGTTCTCTTTACTCACTCGTGAAATGCCAGTAATGTCCTTCTGTTTCATGTGAACCTAGTACACAACAGTGCAGCCTTCTAAAGGGAAGTGAAGCATGCTGCTGGGCTTATAAACGCGCTTAAAGCAAGCGGGCGAAACAGTATGATGCACATGTTGCTCTACGCGAGTCTGGTCCTCTTTCGTTCACTTAAAAATGGCAGGGCCTCGGTTCATGTCATTTTTAAGAGAGTTGACATATTGCATTTTATATGTTGAAGCCAGTCATCTGACACAGCATTGAGAACGAATTTAAATAATAGCGCCAGTTTTCAAGTAGAACCGTTTGACTTTTTTCTAAAAACGAAGCGGTTTTTCATTTGTATTCCTGTTCACTCGAAGGTCGCGGAATCGAATTCCGGCCGCGGCGGCCGCATTTCCATGGATAATAATATTCATATTTGATGGGGTTTAACGTCTCAAAACCACGATACGCTGATGAGGGACGCCTTAGTAGAGAGCTCCGGAAATTTAGACCACCTACGGTTCATTAGCGTGCGCCTAAATCTAAGCATTTCCATGGAGGCGAATTGCACGAAGCCCGTGTGTTTGAGGTTTTGGTGTACGTTAAAAAACCCTAGGTCCTCGAAATTTCCCGAGCCCTCTATTACGGCGTCCCTCATAATTGTAACGTAGTTTTGGGATCTTAAACCACTACAATTTTCAATATTCCAGTTATTTTCGTAATAACAATGTGCTTTTTCTTCACTGAAGCTAGAAAACCACTGGCACTTCAACACCAACGCACTTGTTTGCGAGCTCTGGGAACTTTTATCTTAAACTGTTTTCTTTTTAATAATCGTTATATGGCAATACAACTTTCGAGCTCACCGGTACATTTGCTGAGTACCAAAGTATGAGAGAAAGTAATTAATTTAAGGAATAATTAAGTGAATTTTGTTAATTCGACAAATAGCACCTGCTACGTCTTGTTGGGCAAATAACATTCACCGCTGAGAGCAATATATGGGCCGCTCTAGCTAATTTTATCCGGAGCTTTGAAATATGCAGACGCACTTTCATACGACGCGACGAAATGCGTGTTGCTTACTATTTCATGGAGCAAGTCATGCTACATTTGATGTACCGTGTGAGTGCTTAATTAGTTAACTTCTGAAGCAACAAAGTTGGGCGAACAATTCTAATTAAAAAGTTTTGGAACGGTCTGTAAAACTTCCAATCAGACCGTTTCTAATTTTCTGTCTAATCTGTAGTGCTGTTTTTCTTGTTATGGCACATGCCCGCAAGAATAATAAAAAAAAATACCACGTGACGTGTCCACTTGATCGCCGTGAATGCAGGGCCCCTAACGTACCGGGTATAAACGCCGATAACATCTGGCCGGGTTTTAACCGTTGCGTCTGCTTATCGCTGCCATAAACCGCCGCAAAAGATGCAAATCGCTGGCGTAAATCGCACTGATGCGTTTTGATTTGAGCACTATTCTGCTTCATCTTGAGGCTAGCTCCGAAACTCCTGCAGGGGATGTCAGGTCCAGGCTTTAAGTACGGAGCGCGTAATGGTGCGTTCAATTGTTGGAAGTTCTGCTAACCGGCACACAAAATAATGGTTTCTTGAGCGAACGTTCACGTACTTATCTGATAAGCGTGATGCGAAGTTTTACGAGCTTGTCTGGAACAGGAAACAATTATCTCTAAGCGCTCTCATGATGCGTTCAAATTTTAGAACTCGATGTGCGTATAAATATAATACTATGGTAGTATATGCATACAATGATATGCCATGTAAAGCTGGTGAATGTTAATACCAAAACTACTGTGTTAACGCTTACAGATTACAAATTTTGGTGATAACGTTCAGCTGGGTGTGTCGTTTCGCCTCCTTCTTAAATGCGTCGCTTTTTTCATGAACAAACCAGCACTGAATATGAAGAAAGGCACAAATTCGGTAACAAATATCCTAATGTATGTACACAGTGTGTGCTAATAAATCTTCCTTTCTGAGCACGACAGATAGGACAGAACCTAGACTATTCGCTACTGTATAGTGACAAAGCCTCTGACATCGCGCAGCAGTACAGTGGCACTCAATCGGCGTCGCCAAAAAAGTGTCGCCAGAAACGACAACGCAAAGAAATCGGGAATTTGAGTGTCAGAATGTGTTGAGAGACATGAAAATCAAGCGGACGGTCGACAGTTCAGCTCGAGCGTTAACGATGGAATTATTCAAATGAAAGTACATGTGTCAGTTGCACACGACTAATGAACTCATTAAGTGGACCTTGAGCAGCCTAATGAGCCCACTAAACAAGGTCATTAAGCAAGGCGGCATACGCCCGTTGCGTTTCCAACACCTCTGTGTAGTGCTTACAAGCCACGCCCTTGGTGCGTTTGTCACGTACTTGCACCTGCGTGGGAGAGTCTCATCCAGCTCGGAACAACGTGAGGGATTCGCGAGCGTTGTCGACAGAGTTGCACACTTCTCATTTCGTTTTTTTTTTTGCCAGCTTTTTTTGCAGTTAAGCGAACCGTGAGGTGTTGTTTTCCTTCATGAAGGTCTTCTCATAGGCATGCATTGTAAGTGAACGCGCTTATTTTTTTTTTCGCACTTTACTTTCACGTCTTTTGAAAAACTAAGTACATGCTGTCACTCTTCACTGAAATAGCACAGCAGGCTTGCCAGGTCAAAACGAGAAAATAATAGGCAAGAAATTGAAAAAAGCAGCCAAAACGTAGCCAACTGCTACCAAATACTGTAAAAGTAGCCAATAGTAGCCACGCGTGCTCGAAAACTACGACATTCCTATGTACTGAACAAATGACGGTTTAAAGTCGCGTTCAGCAATAGGTGGTCGGCAAAATGAGGTTCAAACTAACTGTCGTTGAGTCTCACCCGCGTATTCACAAACCTGTCGTTTTGTGTAATGTCAGCGCCAAATTCAATTTTGGGCGCTGGAAAGACGCGTAGGTCGCCATGTTTTGTTACTGCATATTCGAAAGTCAGCGTCTAAGACGTCACCAGATATCCAAAATATTAATAATTTTGATCAAATTGAGTGAGCAAGACAGACTTGAACACCATCACACTATTCGAATCGCAGCTGCAGTTCAGGTGTAGTATGTCTGCATATTTTTGGGAATCATTTCTGGGGGATATTAAGGCTTGAAAGGTGCGAGTTCCTCAGTAGCAGTCCCCACTTTATCCGTTGAACCATAACAGGCACACCATCATTCTTTTCCTGACGCGACTTTTCGTCAAGGTTTTCAACAAGGAAGCTCCATGGGCATCTCCGTTTGAGAAGCTGCTTAATGGCAAAGCTCTCTGTACAAAGTGCGCCGTAGGGCTTCGGCCGGACATGTCTTCGTAGTTTTATATATTCGTCCAGAAATCGACTACTGGTTTCGTAAACTTATAGCTTCCACTCGTAGATCCCGCAACTCCCGTTGCAGCTGAAGCTGCCGACATACCAGCTTTTAGATTATTTGGTTGAAACAGAAGCGCCCTTGTCAGGTTCAAGATAATGATGGATAAGCGTGAAAAGGTTTGAAGTGCCGTGGTTGTAAGGCCGGCATTTCAAATATTTGCTAAATTTGCTGCATACCATCAGCTACACACATTTCTCTTCATATTTTACAATAGCCAACCTATATCAAAAGTTGCCAAGTAGCCAAGCCAAATCTCTCCCTGCCAACAGCCTCAAAAAGTAGCCAATTTGGCGCGAAGTGGTTAAAACTGGCAACCGTGGGGCACATGCCATTGGTTGCTTATGTAGTGAACGCATGACGTGTAGCAAAGGTCGTGCAGGTATTTGTTAACTGTAACTGTGCACGTTACGAAGGCAAGCGAATTCTCTGTTCATTTATGAAGGTTAAGGGAAATGGACGTCTCTACTCAGAATACCTACAGCATTTCCCAAATGGCGTGGTGCATTTTCAGTGACGCATAACCTCTAATATGAACAGTAGACAACCGTGACGCATTTATGCATTTTCAAACATAGCTTATGCAGCGGAAAAATCAGCGATAGGGGAAAAAACGAAGTAACTGAGGAAGCTGTGTACCACGAGATGCGAAAAGCTTGCTCACAAAGCATCATTTATAGTTTACCAGACTGACACAACCCGAGATAAGTAGCCACCCTTGCCTGTTGGGTATACAAGTACTGCATTGAGGTTACCAGTTTTGTCGCTGTGCTAACACTCCGGGTACGCTCTATAGTCACCTTTCGCTTGTTTAGCTTACTTTGGTGTCTTACATATGCCGCTGTGCGAACTACGCTGCTGTATTCCCTTTGAACTGCATCACTGCTGAGCGATTTGATTCGCATTCATCGAGTTGCGAGAAAAGAACAATGTGAGTTGAATGGCGTAGCGAATATGCGGTTTGAGATTAGGCTTACATTACTGTGGGTTTGGGTCAAGTTCGTTATCCTTAACTGGTAATATTGTCGTGGGACAGTTAGCTTATAATGAGTACGAGGGCGCAACAAAAAATTGGCCGCGTATCTGCGTGCTTCACTGCAAATGTCGTGTAAAGACGATAGAAGAGGCGCTGCGTGAGATATGAACGCCATCTGGCAATACGTCGGGAAACGTGAATGCTGTGTTGCGGGCTGGTAGTCCCGGCGCAGCAGCAGGCAAGACCGGCGGGGACGCCAGCCAGCCCGAACACGCGGTTTGGTGCGAAGCGCCGAAGCAGAAGAAACGTCCGCACTCAACGAGTACTCTCCACACACTCTTTTATATTCACGTCGCCTGGGTAAAGCAGGAATGCCAGAGCGGAACTGAGCTCGCTCGCTGGATTTCAAGCAAGACGGACGTGCCTGCCGCGATGTCCTAGATTACTCCTCGTACCTCTCGCTGACCGGCGCCCCGTGACGGACTCCTGGCCCGCTATGCCGTGCGCCGCTCATCGACGGGGCCTTCGCCGCTTCGCCGATGTTGTGCACCGTGCCTCTAGCTGTGTTTCGCGGACCCGTCCCTGAACTCCCGTGACTGTTTCCCCATCTTTCCTGTCCTCTTTTCTCTTCGTTGGATGGATGTGCTCCTATCACTTTTCTCTCTATTTTCCCACTATTCTTTTATTCCCTCCTTACCCCCACCCTACAAGGCACTGCGCCGTGTCGCCTATAGGCAGAGAGAAATTAGGTGCCTTTTTCCTTTCCTTAATAACCACAGAAGAAGAAGAAGAACTGAAACCGAAACACAACAATGAGCTCGCGCAGAGGGCAGGCACGGAGGAAGCCAAGTTTCGGCGCAGTCGCATTTTCAGCGCAGCTTAAGAAACTAGGGTCTCTAGAATTACGTATCTATGTATTTTCTATTAAAGGAACACACCACCTAATACTTACCTAGTGATGTTGCGCCTCAGATATGCGTAATGTTTGCTTTTTGATCAACCATGTAGACAAGTATGAACCTAGTGAGCCGTTCACGATGGCTGGCCCTTGTGCAAGGGGTTCAACTTTGGCCGAGTGGCTGAATCGAGGGACGTGCCGACAAACAGAAAGACAGACAGACAGAAAGACAGACCAAAATTTCTGCGTTTAAGTTCCCCAAGAAAGACTATCGTCTTTAAAAGAAAACTGTGAAGGAGCTCCTCAGCTCGTGTGTGGATTCTATATATTGCAGGCAGCTGCACGTTCTGCTGTACAGAAATATTTCACTTCTTTTCTGTTTTGTAACATTATTGCCTTATTTAAGCGTATTGAGTTCACTGATAGCAGGTATCCATCTCGGGCGCCTGTGTTTCAGGTCCCGGTGCTCGGGGGCCAATAAGAACCTTGATGACAGCGCTTGCTGAGTTTTCTTCTAAGGCCAAATTTCGTGCCTGAAAAATGAAATGTCGTCAACAATGAATTCTACGGAACATCCTTCGAGAGGCAACCTTATTAACATTTTCCGCCTCTTATACCTATAAGATACAGCGCGAAGCGAATTATGATTTGGCTGAGGGTCTGATTCTATCAAAATCACACATTCTTCTTCAGAAGTGTAGGCCATGTAAATTACTTCTTGTATATGCACAGGTAATTGCTAGTTGCGGGAACGTGCCGAAGGAAGAAGCAACGACATCCTTTTCTGTATACGTAATTATTTTTCATTGAAATTTCAATATAGAATGGTGTATAGTTGTCATTACAGGCCACGTATAACAAAGCCTAACGAAATCCCAGTTTACTATAGTCATGTTTGGTCAACGCGCAATTTCGCTTACAGAGCTGTCCCTTCCTAACGTGATGCTAGCATTCATTAAGGAACAAAAGAACATTAGCGCCTTCTAAAGCCCCTTGTTTTCCTCGAATACAGGCCCGGATGATAAGCGGATGACTTTCATTTTGTGGCGTTTGTGTGTGTGTGTGTGTGTGTGTGTGTGTGTGTGTGTGTGTGTGTGTGTGTGTGTGTGTGTGTGTGTGTGTGCAGTGTGTGTGAGGGGGGGGGGGGGCGCGTGGCGCGCCTTCCCTTTTTCAACGCTAGAAGACTGCAGGATTGGGCGTGTTTGTACAACATGATTAAAAGCCAACTCTGACGATTTTTTTTTTACCATGTCAAAGTAATGGTGCTTTTATGTTCCTGAGCCGCTCCTGTCACGGACTCGATAGCAGAAATACTCAGCAAATTAGAGGATAATATTAAATAAGAAAAAAAGCGCGAGAAGGAAACCGAAACCGAACCGAGCATACTGTCTTCGTGTGACGTATAAGTTGGCAGAAACCGGAAATCCTGCAAGGCACGCCGGTCCCGCCAACGCGTAGTATGAAAGCTGCGACAAAGGCGAAGAGCAGACACTCAGGGGAAAGGTGACTCCGTCGCAAATATATTTTGTGTGTGACTGACCGTGCCACGTGCACAAGCTCCTCGGAGCTGTAGGAAAACAACAGCTGCGATTCCGACGCATTTGGAGGCCAACTAAAATCGCCATTCCTCTTTCGATGAAGTGGAACACGCCTGTTTAGGTCTTTGCTTGCCCGCCAAATGGCGTCATCTGTCCTGGCGGCTCTAGTTTGTGGGGCCGTGATCGAGTAAAATGCTATCGCTGAGAAGTTTACGGTCTAACTAAAGCTATGATAAGTGTGCATAAATTTGGCAATAGCGGCGTTCAACATCGCCTTGGTAGGGTCGAAGGAATTTAATATAAGCCAAGTACGAGCCACCTTTCGCACTTACTAGATTAGGTTACGTTGTCCTGCACGGCACGTAGCTCAACGTATATCGATAGGCCCGGTCACTGTGCACCCTGTTGCGGAACGTGTTTCCGTACGGTATGTCCACGCATGTGCATTTTTTTAGCCGGTACGGTATTACCGCACTTTCCGCACGGTAAACCGGCATTGCTAGCTAAAACACTCTAATATAAAGACGCAGGGTAATCGTTGGGTGCGAGTGTTTCGTGACTGCCAACGGGCAATCGTGTAGCCCCCAACGCAACATCACGTACCACCCATAGTACGCACTCCACAAAGAACTGAAATTCGCACGCCCAGCCAACGAAGCGCTGCTCAAACGCACACGATTGTTGCCATGCGGATAGCAGATGCTGTAGTGGCCCCTCGGTTTCGTCACTTCCGCGTTGCCAAAAATGACGTCACACGCACAATGTTGCCAGTAATTCTGGGAAGCGAGATGGGGAGAGTCGGGGCAAGCAATACAAAGCAATAAAATTCTTTTGTAACGAGTCTCCGTATCTCTCCAGCTTGTAATTTGGCAAAAATAACAGGAATGTCAAAAGGAACATACCGAGCGAATTTTACTGAGATCCACTGACCTCGAAAAATCGCCGGAGTTGGAAAAATCGCCGGAGTACAGGGAACAGAAGAGAGGGCACAGAGCGCTCAACGCTCTGTGTCCTCTCTTCTGTCTCCTCTTGTCGTATATGCTGGTATGCACATTTAAACGTTAGAGTAAACCACTTGGTCTGAGAAGGCCAACATGCAGTGGTGTGCATGTTAAGGGCAGCGACAAACTACCTGCAAACACTTCGCTTAATTTAAATTTCTCAGACATGGCGAGTGTTTGACTAAATATCCTGGGGCCCGCACCCCCGTTTCATCCAGTAACTTCATCCGCTTCTTTAGTCGTAAATTATCCTGTTTCGACTCTCTTTGTCGGGAACTTCCTTCTTTAGAGCAAATGAGGATGTCCGAGAATCGGAAGCAATTCGCAGGATTGATCGAGAGAGCGCTAAAATGTTTCTGAAATAACAAAGTATCGAGGGTTAGTTGAGCGCAATGAACCAAGCGCACTGCAGAACACTCATCGCTATATCAAGTACTTTCTGATCGTCGGCCGTTCTTTCGTTGCCTTTAACCTACTTTCTTTCGTTACTTTTTTTTCAACGAACCGTCCTCTGGATGGCCGCTTTCAGAGAGACATCTTTGTTTGCTCAGGCACAAATAATGACTTTTTCTCTTCGCGTCTTTCTTCCTTTTAGTGCGTATCAGAGACATTTCTGCGCAGTTCTTTTTTCTCATCTTTTCTTTTTCCTTTTCATCCTCTTTTGTGCAGATTCTAGTTCATGGTGGCCATATTTTCAAATTACAAGAAGCAAAGGTACGATGCAAAGATACCTTTTTCCACAATTGCGTGCGTTTTCCTTTTACTATGAGTGCGAAGTTATTCGAAATTCAGTCTTTTGTCGGTTTTGTCGTTCAATGCACGCATGAGCATACTTTAAATTTCTGAAATCGTGGCTTCCTTCGCTAAAATTATCCTTTCGATTACTCTGAAGAAATGAAAATATTTCTCAACCCGAGCTCTTAGCGTTTTGATTTGACTGCAGCGTTTAAACGCGCTGAAAAGAAGTGTCGTGTCATATGCATTCTAATAAAAGACTGCGTAAATCCTCATCCACATTGGCCGCAAGTGCACTGTGGACTTTCGTCTCACGATAAATTGAGGAGAAAGTGCCTTGTCTACGAAGTATCGATCCGCACGTGGTTAACCACCGTTTAAAATCCCCCCGTTCGTGTTCAGTGTTGACGGGATATAAAATTCCGGTGAAGCAATGTAAAGTAAGTCCCAATATTTTAATTCTGGTCGAACCATGTAGCCCTGCCACCACATGCTGAAATCTGTTTCACCGTGTATGGCGTAGTTTGCTGGTGTTACAGGCAGCGTACACATGAACGAAAGAAGAGAATTTTGAGGGTTTTTTTTTTGCTTTTTTGGACGCGCTTGAAAAACAAGGACACAGTGCTGCACACATTGTGGTTTATGTGTGCCTCACTGTGTCCTGGTGTTTGAAGCGTGTTCAGAAATACTGTATGATAATCCAACTAGCCCAAGAAACAGCACCCTTCAGTTTTGAGGGATCGTTTAGTTGATACAACCTTGATGAAAAGCAAAGATAACGAAGCCAAGGAAGGTATAGGGGAAGTTAACTGTGCTCTTTTAAGTGTATTGGGGTAATTCTGATAGTGTTGCGAAGAAAGTACAGTGGACGAAAAGACAACTGGCCGCTGGCAGAGACCAAACGTGAATTCACATAAATACCCGATAAAGTGGACGAGAGGACGGCAGCCGTAGCTCAATTAGTAGAGCATCGGGTGCGTTATCCGAAGGTTGCAGGTTCTCTCCCTGCCGTCACCAAGTTGTCTTTTCGTCCACTTTAGTTCTTCACAACCATACTATAATTACTACAATACAGCGACGAAGGCAGTGCTCAACTTCTTGAAGGCATCAGACTTGCACCGGCGGCTATAGACTAACGACGTTATCATGACTGTGAGTTGTGTGTGACTTTTTGTGCGTGCGTGCTCTCTCTCTCTCTCTATCCTTATATCTCCCCCATCCCTTCCCCCAGTGTAGGGTAGCATACCTGTCCTTCTAGACTGGTTAACATCCCTGCCTTTCTTTTCTCTCCTGTTCCTTCCTTCCTTCTTTAAACCGTACACTTAATGTCTCCTATACCTTTCTTGTCTTCATTATCTGTTGCTTTTCATTAAGGTTGTACCAAACAAACGAGCCCTCAGAATCATCTTCTTTCATTCACTCGCAGCGAGGGTCTCATTCCGGCAGACTTGATGCCTTCAGGTAGTACGAGCGCTTCTTGGTCAGCTGTCCCCTCGTCAATAGTTCACGTGATACGTGACGCCAGCTGGCAAAAAAAAAAACACCATGGCTCGAATCCACGCTGTGAATCTGGTTGGAGAGCGAAGCTGTAACCTACACTCAGAATGATTAGCCGTGGCGACGTCGCTTGAAAGTTCTTCCGCATTAGGATCGTACAAAAGTGAGATCGGCATCTCACCTTGAACGATGGCCCAGGAGTGCGTCTGATTTTGTAGACCGGCCATGCATATTTCATCGTCTTCTGAAAAAACTGCTCAGCTGGACGAGACACGAAGAAAGAAGAAGGGACAAAGAAGTGCAGACTCACGACTGATGTATTGAAAAAAGCGCATCACCCTTATATAGCCGCAGCAAGGACGACATGTCACTCAACGAAAAACGATAAAAGATTTCAATCAAACAATCAATGCAGCGTAGTTACCTGTAACATGTGGAACGCAGATACGCGAATTCCTTATCAGACAGACTGATAGAGGGACAGTTAGTGTACCCTTCTTCCTTTCTCCTCTTAGGGAGACGGGGAGACCATTTAGCGACCGCAGCGGTGGCTCAATGGCTGAGCGTCCGCTTCCAATGCGGTAGGTGCCAGGTTCGATTCCCAGTGCTCACCGGAAACCCACCGGTTTTTCCTAATGGATAGAGGAGTATACCAACCTGGCGCTCGGTTGTTTCTGGGTACTCATCTCGAAAGGTAGCCCCATAAGGTTTTGTAAAGGTCCCTGGGCGTACCTTAACCCACCACAGCCTTCGTGAAATAGTTGAGCATCCGCCGCTGTTGTGGGAGGCAGAGAATTGCTGCCGCCAGGCACCTACCAGTGAAATAGGTACAAGCGCACTTCTGGCCTGGTGCTCGGCAGAACGAAGTACATTGGCGCTTGGGAGGAAACGCACCCTCTTGAATTTTTTTCTTTTTTTTAAAGCACAGCATTAAAACTTCGCTATAGAACTGGCGTCCATTTTGTTCTCCTTTATTTACAACTTCATCCTACTTTTCTTTTCGGCCTCGACTCTTGCGTTTCTTCATCTGTCCAAAGGCTCATACCGCTTCACCCTTCCCGGTTTTTTTTTTAATCATCCGTCCTGGGGTAGAACTTCAAGACGTTTCCAACTAAAGCACATTCAACTGATCTACGTTCACCGGTGTACCAAATAGTCTTCAATATTCCGTCCTCAGTGGCTGTCTTTGTCACAGACTAAGGGCCATAAAATTTGGCACTGGAATCTCTTATTCCTTTCCTCACTAGTACGAGGTCGGTGTCTTGAGTGTCTGGCATGTCTGACCGATGTCTCTTGTCAAAATGTTTTTTCACTCGTTTACGGTACCTATCCTCTTGTGATTTCTGTTGCCTCTCCTCGACGATCTTGAGGTTTTCCAAGAGCCCCAACTCACGGTGTCTGCCTGCAGAATAGGAGCTTCTCCTGAAGAAGCGAACTGTGGACTGCACTCCAAGACACTGGTGTAGGATTGATTATGATGTTTTACGGCTGCTTCTAAAGAGTATTTCCATCCACCAGAAAAGCTATCGTACATCTTGATGTACTGTTTCACGTCTCGTATGGCACCTTCTGCAAGCCCATTCGCCGTGCGATGGTATGGTGCACAGAGCTTTATCGATATGTTGTGGTTTCGAGCCCATCTTGCTAGTTTTTCACCCTTTAACGCTGGGCCGTTATCACGTATGATCGTTCGGGTAGTCCTAAACATGTCTCTCCCGAGCAGAGCGATGACGCTATTCGTATCTTCTTTTCCTGCTCGTGCCGCAACCACCCTGGTGCATTCATCTATGGCCAGAAGGAAAGCTTGCGCTTTCCTGACTCCTTCCCGTTTTTACAGCGAAAGCTGTTATGAGATCATTTGAACGGCCGTTTCTGGCGCCGTAGTTGTCCGCCGCCGCCGCTGGTGTCCGTAACCGTTATCGCACGAAATAAGAAAAAGTTTTCAGGATGGAACGAGGTTCGAACCTGGGCCCTCTGCGTGGGAGCCCAGTGTTCTACCTCCGCGCCATGCCGGTGCTTGAAACTGCGTTGCAAAAAGACCCTATACAGGCTTCATGTCGGGAAGGAACCACATTAACATACGTAATGTAGTGTGGTACAAGAGTAAAATAACAACCAGGCGTCACACAAACGCGAATTCTGTAACCGGGCGTCACACAATGCGAATTGCCCAACGAGTGGGTTGTTGAATGCTTCCAACCCATTACGAAGGCCTCTGCGATAATTCTTCATCGTCATCAGCCACAGCATCAACAAAGTACACATAATGCCTTACAGGTGTTTAGCGAGTATCACGGTTCTCCGCAGAATGACAAAAAATTGCATAGTGGCTGCTTCCCTACTTCACAAAAATTATGATGATTTATAGCGTAGTGGGTTCCTCGCAAGTGCACTTCTATTGGTTGCCAAGGAAGCCCATAAGGCTCTCGTGATCCATTTCCTCGGGCTCTCAATAAAGTTTTTTCTCTCTCTCTCTCCCTCGCTCTCCGTTTCTCTGGCTAACGTATGTTATAAAGCGTGGTGGAACAGTTAAATAACGACCGGGCGTCACACAAGATGAATTACGTAAGTAGTGGGTCGTTTAAAGCTTCCAACCCATTACAAAGGGCTGAGCCATAATTCTTCATCGTCATCAACCACCGCAATAAGAAAGTGCACATAATGCCTCGCAGATGGTACCTCGCTTCTCCGCAGAATAACGAATAATGTCGTGGTGGGTGCTTCCCAACTTCCCAAAAATTATGATTTGTGGCGTAGTGGGAACGTTGCTAATGCACTTGTATTAGCAGTCACAAGGGAGTTTACAACGGGCTCTAGAAATGCCGCTCTTCCAGCTTTCGCTGTGACTGTGCTGCGCTTTCCGCGCAGGCCTGGCGCTTTTTTTATTTAGCTCGGCAAAATCCAGGTTGTTGGAATGGTAAGTGAGGGTGAGGAGCCGAGATGTGAGGGTGAAGACGAGGGAGAGGAGTAGGCAAGAGAGTAATACATAGCATAGAAAGATTGGGAAAGAAACAGAAAGTAAGAAAAGAAAGAAAGAGAGAAAGAAAGAGACATGAATAAATAGAAAGAGAGAAGAAATATAGAAAAAACGGAGACAGACAAAGAAAGAAAGAAAGGAAGAAGGAAAGAGAAAACCGAAGAGAAACAAAGAAGGCCGTCCGGCTGCGCATTTCCTTCAGGCTTGGCACCATTAGTGCGAAGCTTCCTTAATTTTTTTTTTTTTTCATTCAGGAATGATGAAGGCGGCTTTTGACGAACTTGTTTGACAAAAGCCGTCTAGATATGCTTGTGCAGAACTTATGTGCGGTATATGAGCTATACGCAGTATATCAGCTTTTGTCATGTCCTGTTTGCCTATAATCTCTTCAACAGAAAGTTCAGTTTTCGGGGCTACGAGCAGCAATTGAGAACACAAAAAATACCGCTAAAACCCATGAATAGCGTGATAAAGTAAAGCGAAAGCTTTTGGAGGGAAACGCTGAAGGAGGTCCTGCAAAACTTTCTCTACATGGTTAGAAAATTCTGCCTAGATGTAGTCGAGGTTCTTGAGAACATCCGAGCCAAACAATATGTTTTTGTTCGTCCGAACGGGTGAGGGAAGCTTCGGTCATTGTGAAGACGACGAGATGTACGATCACTGCATAAATGTACTTCACAAGTATGCACCAGCGGTCAATAGAAATTACATGAATTATCAAAGATGCGTCTTTATACAACGCTTGTACTGTGACAGTGATCGGTCATTTTAAAACCAAGAGTATGACACACGCATGCAAAAAAAAGCATTCGAAATTCTCATAGCGCGTTTATTCCCGCGTCTGTTATGCTTCCTGGAAATTGTTTACAGTAGAGAAAAAATTTTACGTCATTCTAGTTATGTATTGTCACAGCTGTCCTGTCGCACAGTCCAGGCTGCGTATTGCTCCCGTGCTTGCTTGTTTTAAGCAGACAAAGAACACGTGCAGCAGATAGCACAAAGTGAAGCACTAGTGCAAATATATTAACACACTGCACTCGACTCGCTCTCTGAATCTTATAACCCCATTTTGCCTTCTAACAAATGTTTATTTTCTTTCTGGGTCATCAGTCTTAGTCTGCTGCCCACAAATCACTGTAACCATCTTGTTCATTGTGATCGTTTTGGTGTTTGTGAGCTAATTTTCTCGGTCCACAGCACCCTGTTCTCGAATAAAACGCAAAATACCACAAAGTTCGTACACAGACAACACGAGGAAGCTCACAAATACACACCGAAGAAGTTCAATGTCCCCAGGCTTCTAACATGCAAATCAAGTGCTCCTTGATGCACTTTTAACGAGCGCTCATTTACTGTCCTAATGGCACCTTTCACTGCCGACGTACCCTCCTTTACTCCCGAACTACTTCATTCTTAGTCTTCATAAATAATAAGACACGTTTAGCTTTCTTTGTTGCTTTTTTTTTTCAGTTAGTGTGTTCTTCGTCTAGCAGTGCTGTTGGCTGCATTGAATTCACGTTTTGGAGCTCCAGGTGAATCTTCCGGCACCTTGACTACGGCACTTTTCTAAGTCGCAATACAATTCAGGTTGTTTCTCCTTACTCTTAGAAAACCCTAATGGTTTATGTCATTTCATCTGGCCAAACAACGATCTTTTAAACAGAAACCAATGGGCCTCGATTTTTGAAGCTTCATCATCAGCATATTTTATGCCTTCTGCAGCAGAAAGGGGATATTCTACCACTGCCCAGTTAGTTGGTATTATACATGAATTCGCAGAGGCTTTAAATAAAGGGAAGCAGCTGGACGTCATCTTTATGGATTTTCAAAAAGGATTTGATAAAGTGTCGCACAAAAAATTCATTCATAAACTAAGCCATATAATCAACAACGAAAAAATATTATACGCTGAATTAGGGCCTCTCTCTCAAATCGCGGCCAATTTGTATCGTTCAATCAGTTTTCTTCTGAAAGTGTGTCAATTGATTCTGGCGTTCCCCAGGGGTCCGTTCTCGGACCTTTGCTATTTCTAGTGTGTATAAACGACACTGTTAAAGACATTCCAATGAATATTAGATTGTATGCAGATGACTGCGTTTTGTATCAGACTGTGAGTTCTGTACAGGATCAGGCGAGGTCAAATGATGATTTTGCGAAGATTATTTTATGGTGTGAGCAGTGGCAAATGCCTATAAATTTTGAAAAAAAACTTTTTATGAGAATCACTAATAAAAAGAAAACACTGCCCTTTACATATTCTACTGGTGATCAAGTTCTTTCCGAGGTTGAGCACTACAAATATTTAGGATTGCTAATTACTAACAAACTCTCCTGGAACACAGACCTAGATAATGTTGTAGCCAATGCCCTGAAGAAGTTGTTCTTTTTAAGGCGTACACTCAAGTTAGCTACCCCTCAAGTGCGTTTGCTTGCCTACAAATCAATATCAATTATCCGCCTTATGTTAGAGTATGCCGTGATAATCTGGGGCCCCTACACAAAATCACACATCGAAAAATTAGACAGAATACAGAAAAAGGCTCTAAGACTCATTAACAACTCATATGGTCGCAGCTCTATTAGCGAATTGATAAAAAAAAGGTAATTTGCCACCTGTTACTGAAGGAAACCATGTTTGTAGACTGAAGTTCTTTTATCACTTGGTAAATGGTCATTACAAAACTGACACATCACATATCTTGATTCAATCTACAGGTTACGCATCTAGAACCAACATTCACAAACAATCGAACCTTTATTGCAAAGAGTCAATTCCTTCAAATATTCTTTCTTTCCTCGTACAATAAACGATTGGAATGACCGGTCTGACGAAGCTGTAACCCAAAAATATTTGCTATCCTTTGAAGAGCATTTAGTCTAAAGCATTCTGTAACCTGTTCAGACTGCATTGACTTGTTTGTTGTTCTTTGTTGCCCATATTTACGTTTATTATGTTTATGTACCACTCTGCTATGGTCTAGGTTCGACTGCAGTATTTATTTACAAAAAAAATAAAAAGAAAGGCCTGTTCTATATATGTTAAATGGCCACTACGTACGGCCAGATGTCACTGCCTCCCTTTCCTTAACACGAGCCTAAATTATTGCAGAAATTATGTACACAGCGAGCGCCTAAATCAAGCGACACTATAGCTAACAGTGTAGCTAAAAAAACACACTTCATTTTTAACGCGAAAGTGTTTTATGCCGTGGCCCACCAAGACTTCAATGACGTATTTCCGTCAAAGAAATGTGTCAGAAAAATAAAGACTACAAAGAAAAAGTTTCAGTGATTTAAATGACCTGGGAGTCGTACCCGCTACCTCTCGGCCTGCAACGATAGATGTCAGACACTCAAACCATTGCGCCACCGATGCTCATGCATGAGGACTTACAAACGCGCCTTATAGATCTCACGCCTTCTCCCTTTCGGAGTGACCTTCGCTGGTGGGGGGGGGGGGGGGGGGGGGGTGCTGCCGTCTGGGGTCGGTGAAGTGAAGTACTGCATCATGACGTTAACTAGCGCCTACACCGAGCGCTTCGGTAGTTTAGCTTTCGGTCAACAAGTTTCAGTGCAGTGAAAGAGACGCCAACCAGCGGAATGCCTTCCCGCGTTCACGGCTCAAGCTACGAACACCTCCTGTCGCGTCCCTGTTGACCACAGGCGCAGGTTCCTTTATTACTGGGGAGCGCATACATCGGCGTTTCTCTCGCCAAATGACGACGCTTTGAACGAGGGCATATCGAGCACCAGTGTTTATACAGTCTAGAATATTGTGTTTGTCATGGTGTTTATTAGGAGCTTGTTGAGGCCACCTTTGCGCGGGATTTAGCACATACTGCGTCTAGGTGTATGTTAACTACTTCAGCTACCACAAGGGCTAAATCGTGATAATTGGCGTTAGTCGTCGGGACGGAGATTTGCCACTAGGTATCAACGTGACTGCATCCACGTCAAGCGGTGTTATAGCTGCCAAACATGAATAGACATTGTGCAAACTCCCATACATCAAAGTAAAATAAACAATCAGCTATACTCCTGTGAAAACACGGTTCATTTTCATGTTATACCGATTCCTATGACGGAGAGATCAACCATGTTTTTTTTTTTTTAGGTTTAGTTTCACTAATGCCGGCCATTCAGAAGAATGATGCTGCGTTTCATACAAATGAAGAAATAAGAACTGATGCTCTTTGTTATCACACGGAACTGGTCTTTTAGACATTGAAAATTTCCCCCAACTTTCGTATTAGGACCAGAGTCTGTACGGTTGAAATTCTGTGCTGTATGGAACAATCACATTCGATATCTGCCATGAATGCTGTTTTAAAGGGAGTCACAACAGTTCACAATAGCTAAGCTAAGTAATCTGTGCATCACTAGGTAATGTGTGTATATTGCGCGTGGTCGCGTAACATATTGGTGTCACCTGGTGTGTCAAGACAGAATTGCATCCACGCAACGGCGTCGCCGAAGGGTCCGAAATAGCCTCCGTGCTCATTGTTGTACGAAGTGCTTGTTATCTCTGGAAGGCAAAAATTACAGGTCGTGTCCTCAAAAATGTTTCCTCAAATCACACATTTTTAAGCTGTTGTGAAAAGATCGCTTGCCTTGTATTCCTACTAAATCATGCTCAACTGCAAGCATGCGAGCGCAGTCGACGAACACTTATATAGCGGAGATGAAACGGCCGTCTTTTGTAACGCGTAAAGACCATGGTGGTAGGGCGAAGGAGGTGCGGCTGCATGACTCCGCACTTTGCCCAGCCGGGCGCTGCGGCGTGCGCCTGTCTTCCCAGGGATCAGCAGATGACTTATAGTTTTGTACAGTTGGACACACTATAATATGGACCGCTGGAGCGCGTGGCGATATTGCCGTCTCCGCCGTCTAGTAGCGAGCCGTATGCTGTCGAGAGCACAGTTGTGCTGTTCCGCGGTCGCAACTATGCTTTCCACAGCAGACGATTCGCCACTAGACGGCACAGACGGCAATTTCGACACGCACTCCCGTGGTTCGCATTATTTTGTGGCCTACTGTACGTGCTGGTCTCATAGCTGCGTTTAGATGAAGTGATAGAAAGAACGAAGGTAGCTTCGCTCTCTGTAATGGTAGTGTGTCCTTACGCTAGCGTTTTGTTGAGATTGGATGCCACAGGAGTTAGCTGCTAGCCTTACTTAGTATACCACTCGAATTTCTCGCTATAGAGTTCATTGTTTAGCCCTTGCGGCAACACTGTGGCTTTTTCTATCAGAGTTTTATATTATTCCTTGCTGTTATTAGTAAACCTGATAAATTTAGAGCGAAAGAGATTTTATTTGAAGCTTGAATCCACACGATCGAAAATGGAGGTGTAATGACTAAACTAAGATGAAGAAACGTCTGAGGTCCAATGGAACAAAGTTGATAACAGCACGTTTGTTATCGCTAGGAAATAGTTGGAGCTGGAACACATTCATGCGACGCGGAAAAGTGGGTTCGGAAGGATGCAAAAGCCACGAAACCCGGATACTATAAATGTATTAGGATTTCCAGAAAGTCTTGAAGACATGACAGCACCCCAAAGGGGAGACCTGTGAAGTATGTCTACCGCACCGTCACAGGAAGCTCGTACTGAAAATATTGAGGCAGCTTCGCGCTAGTAATGCGAAGCGTGAAGAAAGTGCGGAGCTGCGCGGCCTTCCTTGTTTTACTATTAGATGCGAAGCATCTTATGGCGAAGTTCAAACCGGTGGTGGTGGTGGTGGTGGTGGCGGTGGTGGTGGTGGTGTGCGGCGTGAACACCCTTACTGCGCATGCGCAAGCCCTCTGCACACACCTCCTCTCCAAACACCTCTTTTCCTACGCCTCATCTCCCCCGTACCCCATTTCCCATTTCCCTCTCCACTCCCATTTCCCTCTCCCACTACCCCCTCTCCACTTCCCTCTCCCCATTCCCCCTCTCCACTCCCCATCTGAAACGCGGTCTCGACATGCCGAAACGCTGCTTCGCATCGCCTCATGGTCCCCTTTAGCGGGAGATGGTGTGATTTCTTTTTTCTCTTTCCTCTCTCTCTTTATCTGTGTTTATCCAACTCCTTTTTTGCACTGTTTATTTCTATTATTTTCGTTCTCTCTCTATCAATTTCTTTTTATTTCTTCCCTTTCTCTCTCTATATATATTTCTCGCTTCCTCTATCTTTCTATCTCTCTCTCTCTCTCTTTATCTCTTTCGTTATCTTTCTATCTTGCTCTCTGTTTGTTCTATCTCTTTCTTATGTCTCTTTCTTTCTCTGTCTTTCTATCTTTTTCTGTCTTACTTCACTTTCCTTCCCTCGATATCTTTCTCTCCTTTCGCTCTCTCTCTATGTACTCGTTCTCTCGCCCATCAGAGTTTATCCCACACCGGATAAATCGCCGCACGTGTCCTGCGAGCGAAGCAGAAGATGAAGAAGAGGACGAAGAGAGCGCGTGCCGGTTCATGATGATGATAATTTTTCTTTTCGACTAACCGACTACGAGCTTAAGCAGCTCCGCTGCTAAAATGCACAGTCACACCACGTTCAATGGTACTGTTTCTTATACACAGTAAGTGCGTCTAGCGTACGCAGGCGCGCAGCTGACTTGCCTGTGTAATATTCTTCGCCCGTCCCACAGCCTAATTTTGTCGTATATAGACTGTGCTATCCAGTAGTAATTAAACGGACTGGTCTATTTGCCAAGGCACTGGAACGACACTGTGACCTGCCTGAGCTTCATGCATAGCAAGTACATTTTCTCTGGCCGGTTTTTCTCGACAGAGTTGGTTTAAAATATTTCGGCAGGATTCCACTTATGCTGGGAGTCGATGTCATGGGAAGCAGAAGGCGATTAGTGGTCTATACCGAATTTTAAATGCGAATCATTTCTTAGCGAACCTAAGGTACTTTGAGCGTTTCTATCTATCTACCTATCTAGCCGCCTGCATCTGGGTGCTCTCTTGATCGCTTGCTTAACCTGGAGTAGACTAAAATTGGTATGAGAGGGTAAAAGGGTTTGACGAATATGACTATCAAGTCATGACATGAAAACGTGAAAATCCTCTCGCGTACATCGTCAAACGCTTGCTTCTAGACACGTGTCACACATACCCGTATACCAAGGGCCGTGGTATGCGGGTATGCGCCACAGGTGATTGACAGTTCATATCTACCACGAACGGCTAGATCAGACATTGGTCATTTAAATGCGAGAGCGGTAATGAATACCGACACCGGAAGCGCTGACCCGACGAATGAAAAGAATAAAAATCATGATCCAAACAGGAATCGAACCCAAGCGTTCTACGTGGCGGTCAAGTATTCTACCACTGAGCCAAGCCAGGTTTTGAAACTGCTTTGGAAAAAGACCCTATGCTGCTGTAATGCCCGTGCAACGTAAGTTGTGGTTGCAGTGCTGTCTATCTAATTTTATAACAAAGCAATAAGCATCAGATACGTTCTCCTATGATAAAGGCGTCATGTCGGGTCAACGTTATTTGTGGTTCTAGTGTTGGCTTCGCTTTTACAGAAGTCTAATGAACATTATATTTGTACTCCTATGATTCAGCAACCTATATTCAAGCGTTGCTCGACCCCGGAGGAATACGCTAATCAGAGTAACGTATCATATGCACATCATATCACCCTAAAGTGCGCTTCGTTTCGATAATACTGACGTCTGTGCTTTAATGTGAGTGCTGTCGTTACATCAGTCTATAAGTTACCCCTAGAAACGTCAGTGTAGTCGACGTTTCTGTTAAGACCACGATTTGCACACAACTGTTACACTAACAAAACCACAGCAATCTACCTCGTTACGCTTGGCTCACTGCAAAAAAAAAAAAAACAAAAATGCAGCACAGACAATCACTCACTGACTGTTTCGCATGACGCCAATTCCTGGAAGAGTGGGATCTGCGAATTTTTATTGTTTTGAGTCAAGCATTGCTAGTTGGGCCGAATTCCTTACGCATTTTGTGAATTTACGGGGGTATCGTGGGCATGGCCGTAGCCAGGATATTTTTCGGAGTTGTTGGGGGAGGGGGGGAGCGTAGGTTTTGCTAAGACCTTGCGTATAGGAGGAAAGCACCTATTGTGAGAAAAGTACCTATTTAAGGTACTTTAAGCAACTATATGGGATGGGGGGGGGTACTCCTAGGGCCCTCTCCGCCCCTCAGGCTACGCGATTGATGGTGGGCTCACCAGGCACGTCGACTACATTGACGCGGAAAGGGATCCTATGGTCCCACGTGACGTTGGTACTTACCTTAGAGCGCAGATGTCAGTTTTATCGATATGAACTGCACGCTACGCTGCGATGATGTGCACATCATAAGAAGCGTTTTCTCGCCATATTGCTCCAGGTTTAGCAATGGGTGATCATAGCTTCGCTAGTCCTAAGAGTTAGTATGAAATGTTTATTGCATTGTTAAAAACGCCGATAGTAAAGCTGAAGCCACAGTTGACGTTGCCCCCATATGACGTCATTTTAGGGTCTTTTTCGTAAGCAGTTTAAAGCACTGGCGTAATAGCTCTGCGGATGAATGCTTGAGTGCTACGCAGAATACCTAGGTTCGATTGCGGCTCTAACCGCGATTTTCATTTTTTTTTTTCATTTCCAGTGATGTTTCCCTCACCGAGAACGCTGCCGACGCCTGCCCCGCATTTTTTGTGACACAAGCTCCATAACGCGATCGCGTAAAGATTTTGAAAGTCTGTTATCGCCGTTCCTCGGTTGACACAAGCTCTGAATCACCTGTGGCTCTTACCTGCATTACATGAGCCGCGGTATACGGGTATGTGTCACACGTTACTGAAGTAAAGGGTTTCATGACGTACGCAACAAGTATTTCACGCTATTCGGGTAATCACCTGTTCATCGTTTTCGTCATGACCTTGACAGCGCCCAGACATAGATAGATAGATAGATAGATAGATAGATAGATAGATAGATAGATAGATAGATAGATAGATAGATAGATAGATAGATAGATAGATAGATAGATAGATAGATAGATAGATAGATAGATAGATAGATAGATAGATAGATAGATAGATGCTGTCAAGGGCCTGAGAGCGTCTAGAGAGCACTATGGTAGCTGGCTTCATTTCTATCCGCTGTTCATACAGCTGGTATTTCGAGATGGAGCTAATTGAAATATAGCTCCATCGCTTGTGGTTCTTTTTTTGCATTCTTTGTTTCTTCTACCTCGAGTGTCAATGTCATGAGTAATCAGTTGCCTAGTCTTTAACACTTCCTCGCGCCCTAACGCGTTCATATGCTCATCATAATGCCGTAGAAATTCGCACTCTTTTCCTTGACAAACCAGTAATATTCATGTTATCGAGGAGTATGTACGCCTACTTCGTTCATGCATCAAAAGAAAAGAAATTTAAGCAACAGCCCTCTGCTTGGAATCATCGGGATGCGTAAGCAGTATTTTTACTTTTTTTGTATTCATTGTTTTTTTATGTTCGGTTCGGCTTCAGGGATGTTCTGAAGACGCCAGTTTGGTTTCGGGGACAGTTCCAGTTAAGATTCCAGTGCGGTTCTCGGAGGAGCTCTACAGCGAAAGGTGCTTTGGCATCTCTACAAGAGCAGATTTTGGCGCCGTAGGTGTCCACCGCCGCCGGTGTCCGTAACCGCTATCGTGGGAAATGAGAACAAAATTTGTAGGAAGGCATGGGATTTGAACCTGGACCCTCTGCGTGGCAGTCGAGTATTCTGACGCAGAGCCATGCTGGTACTTGAAGATTTTTCGCAAAAATACCCTATACAGGCGTCATGTCGGGCAAGCAATCGTGTTAACATACGTAATATAGCGTCATAGAAGAGTAAAATAAGTGCCAGGCGTCACACAATGCGAATTCCGCAACGATGGGGTCATTGAATGCTTCCAAGCCCATTAGAGAGGCCTCAGCCATAATCCTTTATCGTCATCAGCCGCAGCACCCAAACTAAGTTCACATAATTCCCCTCAGATGTGTAGAGGCTACCACGGTTCTTCTCACAAAGGCCGACGAAAGGCTCGAGTAATAGACTTGGCGTGCAAATTCGGGTCTCAGCGAGGCGTCTACTACTTGGGCGTGGCCGGACCATCATCAGAGGGGTTGTCATACACCATCATCATGGCGGCTGTCATACACCAGGAAGCTCATGTCAATGGGCTCTCCTTCAGAGCCCCAAACTCAACACGAGCGGAAAAGTGAGCAGTAGCTTTCGCAGCCTCAGATCCCATGTACAATACGGTTATCACAGACTCCCGTAAGGCCTGTTTTCAATACAAGGTTGGGGACGGGGACTTCTTGCCTGCAAAAACCTGAAAAATACTGAAAACGTTACTAATCACATCCAGTAAAAACGCATTATCTGGACTCCAGGACACCGGGGTTGGCGGTGTAATGAGACCGCAGACGCCATGGCCCGAGCGCTTACTTCCCGGGCGTCTCGTTGCCCGACCCTTGAGGACTTGGAGAACAGGACGCTAATACTGACTTTTAAAGAAATTTCGCTCAATTTTCGAGTGTCATTGACTCTACCCGGACCCTACGAAGGGTCTGAATGGAGCAAATGCGCGAATACTCCGCAGGCTAGAGACCAGCACTGTTATCTGCCCCCAAATTATTCGTTTCTGGGACTCTAAATGAGACGGGAAGTGCCCGCACTGTGGGGAGACATCAGACGTCTTTCACATGGTGTGGGCATGCACCCAAACCTCTCTCTTTCTCCATCCCCCACGCGAGAGGCATGGGAGACCACTCTCCGCGACTGCTCTGGAATGAAAGCCCAACGGGCCCCAGTCCGAAGGGCGAGAAAGGCGGCTGAGTCTTGCGGTGTGCCCGACTGAGGACACCGATTATCAGTGGCCACCACCATGGCTCCCGAAACCTCTTTATTTTAAATAAAGTTTGTTTTCCCCCTCTCCGCAGAAGGACGGGATGTGGCATAGTGGGTGCTTCTCTAGTTTATTAAAATTACGATGATTTATGGCGTAGTGGGTGTGGCGTAGTATGCATGTGTACTTGTATTAGTTGCCCCAAGAGTCTACAACGGGCTCTAGAAAAGCCGCTCTTCTAACTTTCGCTGTCACTGTGCTGCGCGCTCCGCGAAGGCCTGGCCATTTCTCTATCCATTTTTTTTATTTATTTCTTTCTCACTCTATGTATTCATTCCCCGCTCTCTCTACATCTCTTTCTCTCTCTATGTATTTCTATCTTTTTATCTTTTCCTATCTTTATTCCCTTTATTTCTCTCCATTTCTATATTCCTCTTTTTTCTATCGCTTGCTCTATCTCTCTTTCTCTCGCTTTCTTTTTTCACGTGTTCCTTTTCGTATGACACTTCCACCTGCTGCACATGCCAGTTCGGCTTGCCCAATTCCTGTGACGCATACCCACCTGAGAAGTTTTGCACAATGCAGCGCAAGTTACCGATAGCTTGAACAGCTTCGCTTTTAAATGTCGAAACGATTCACAGTGTCTCGTACTTTTGGGAGAGCATAGGCGTGCGCATGGTTCCCCTTGAGGGGGGGGGGGGGGGGGCGAAGGTTCGTCGCAGCGCCCTCCGTCCCAATTATGTCAATGTATGGCGCTGACATTGCGCCCCCCCTCTCGTGTCGCAGCGCCCCCCCCCCTATTATGTCAATGTGTGGGGCTAACTTCGCGACCCCCCTCTTTGATGAATAGGGAAGGTGGCCGCCCCCCCCCCCCCCCCCCCCTGTGCGCACGCCTATGTGGGAGAGCTCTATGCAGCATTTCCTGGAAAACTTCCAATCCTCAAAGAGAAAGTGTGTTCAAAAATTTTGTTCTAACATAGTCGAATAACATCAATAACAATTCAACAAAACATTTCCTTAGTGGACATACGTTTACGATAATTGCAGAACGTTCTTCACCTACATGGACATAAATCGACACATGTAACGACGTAGAGGCAACATGCACAATTGTAGTTTCACACGTTTACACACATATGCGAATAATTTGTCACAAAGTCTAGTGTACACATTCACGTTATATGGTAAAACAGAAAGCACACATATGCGTTCAATATGTACGTTTTGCGTATGTGTTGGGAAAATATTATTGTATCATAGACGGTTAACATCGATGACGATTCAAAATCGCGTTTTCTTGCTAGACGTGCGTTCTCGAGAATCACAAATAAGACTTCAGTTACATACACATAAATCAGCATATGAAATGACCTCAAGGCAACACGTACAATTGATGTTCCACATCCTTAAAGCTGGATAGTATATACAATTGCGTGATTAAACGGAAAGCTTTACTGTAGTCTTTACTGTAGCGTACTGTGCGCTTTATCTCTCAGGACACAAGTTGTTGCACGAGCTGCACTTGTAGATTTTGTGAAGACCTTACACTGATAACAGAAGTTTACCGGGATCAAGTAAAACCACCGGAACATATTTCCCAATTTCGATTTGCCTTTTAATTCCACCACATAAAACGGCCAGAAATCAATAATACATTAACGTACATCACCAGGTCAACAGCTACAGCTGACAGTCAGCTAGCCGTAAGGAACTCGCAGTCCTGACAATACCTCACAAAATATGCCAAGACCCATGCGTGACCTCAAGGGATATAGTACTGAGGTTCGCATATTCAAGCGACGCTTGTATTGAGCGACCTGTGAAGATGGTGATGTGGTGTTTGGTGTTCCGAATGCTCTCCTCACCCAAAGCAGGCGCGCACTAAAAAATCACAGCATATCCACGGAGTGAATGATGATGAGTGGGCGAAGTTGCGGAGGTTCATCGGTAAACCGTGAATCTTCCGCGAATTCTGCCCAGTACATCATCACCGACGTGAGATCGGGTGCGTTTATACTAAAGGTTCGATGAGTTATGACGACTTGCAGCTCACTTTAATTTTACATGTACGCTGTGAATTTTCATTGTTTAGAAAACCATTGCTTTAGAAAACATCTGGCGTCTTTCGTTAAGCAGCTGGCGTCTTTTCGTTTTGCTTTAGAAACATCTGGCGTTCTTTCGTTTCGCTTTTAGAAAACATCTGGCGTCTTTCGTTGGTTTATTTCATCAATCAACGGCGTTTTCAACAAAATTTTTATTGTTTAATTACGCACAGGAGAAATCTCACCAGGCACTACCTTGGAGGTAAACAATGGCTGCTAATGGGAATGAGAGACAGAAGAAGTCGGCTTTTAGCTAACACTTACACTTCTACTTCTACTAACATTTCCTACTGGAACATGCCAATGGCTGCTAATGGGGAATGAGAGACAGAAGAATTCGGCTTTTAGTTAACGCGCACGCTGCGAATTTTTTATTGTTCAACAACGCACAGGAAAAATCTCCCACCGGCACCACCTTGGAGGTCAAGATCTGGTACTAGCGTTACGACTGGTTACGCACTACGACTACTACGACTACGAGGGACGAACGGGTGCCGCCTTAAGGAGCTTCGCCCCTAAAATCTCCCACCGGCACCACCTTGGAGGTCAAGATCTGGTACAAGCGTTACGACTGGTTACGCACTACGACTACGACAACTACGAGGGACGAACAGGCGCAGCCTTAAGGAGCTTCGCCCCTAAAACTGGGGAGGGGCGAAGCATGTAGGGAGGGGTGTTTCAGCTCCTCTAACGTGAAACCTCGGGAGGGGCGAAGCGTGCAGTGTGCGCCGGCGTTTCACAAAGCAAATCTTTAGACTTTACTGCTTTTCTCGCCACCGGTCCACTAACGCACCATCACTTTGCAGATATGTTTCAAGAAGTGGTGTTTCAACCAGGGGGAGGTTACTCCGTATACCTCCCATAGGACGCCTTAATTCATGACGTCAGCGCTGGCAGCGCCAAACGTCCCTTCAGTTACTATCCTGGCGGCTGGGATTCAGAGACTCGAACGGCAGAATGGCGGCGCACACGGTATGCGTCGTCATGGCAACACTAACACCAGCCGCGCCTCCTCTCCTAGCTCCCTCGCGCGCGCCGGGTTTTTTTTTTTTTGCGTGCGCGGGCTCCCTCTTCCTTTCTTTTATGACCCCCTCGTCCGCGTGCTGCGCCGTGCAGAGCGCCGGGCGCTTTTTTTTTTTTTTTGCATCCTCTGCGCGTGCTGCGCCGCGCGTTTGTTGCGCGTTTGAATGTGCGCAATTTGCAATCAGGCATTCTGCAAACACTGCAGTCGTGCAGCATGTGCCAGAACGCAAAAGAATGAATTGCACTCACAACACAAAATATCTTTGGTCTCGTTTTATTGTCCTCGTTTCCGAAAATCATTTTCATCAAATGTGGTGCGATACAGGCTCAGGAGATTAACAGAAGTTAACAGGAAATTAACATACACGTGTTCATGATCACTAAACAACACGAAAGTTCTCGGCAAAGAACTTAAAGAACAGTGGAATAAAAAACAGAACATAACAATAGGGCACATATTCAAAAACACAATTTTTATACTGACAAAATCGCAGAGCAGCTTCTGATATATGTGCGCGATATTGCACAAAATTAATATAACTAACAAAATTGAACATTCCTGGAATGCAAACACAATGAAAGCAGTTCAAATACCTAAAAATAGAATAATAATGTAAATATCATTTTAAAGATGTCAAAATGAACTCCACATATAACACAACTAATATTGGCCGCACTTTATTGACTACATTTCCAAAAAACGTTGATTTTCATAGTGATGATAAACGCCGAGAAAATGAACGACTGATATCGGATGATTCATGGCATCTCTTCTTGAAATGCGCCGATTCTGCAATTCTTCAGATTTTCTCTGGGCGCACCGATCAGCTGTGTTGCGTTCCGAAATACACCCTGAAGAAAAGGGCAAGTTTCAATCAGATAAAGAGCGCCGTAGACTCGTGCAAAAGTGAACTCGTTTGTTCGTCTCAGAGCAGCACAAGTTTTCATACATCCACCTAATGTCTCACAAACGTGGTTATAGGCGATGGCGAGTAATTAACCGGAGACAAATGCAAAGCACACACTCAAGCACGCGGTTCTGTGAGAGTTGTAAACCTGTAACTATAGTTACGTCGCATGGGCTTCATGTCCGCTGCTTGTTCGTGCCCTTTTCAAATCAGTCATTTTTGAAAACATTAACTGAAGCCCCACAGCAGAGAACAGCTACTCGTTATGGACGTGAATTCAAATTGACACAATGAAGACCGCGACTCAAAGGGCACGCTCACTTGTCGTTCTTTTGGGGGCCGGCACATATATTCCGGGACTTGTTCTGGAAGTATTCGAGCAACAAAGCACTATGCACGAACAGCGCGAGTCGTAAAACATCGCGTCGCACAAGCACACAGCGAGCGAGCACCATGAAACGGACGCGCGACGGCTAACACATGTCTTACCAACTTTCTAACGGATTTCAAAGTCGGCGGCGCCAGCAAGGCGGCGGAAAGCGCGCCTCACGCAGGAAAGGGAGTTGATCCCACCAGAGAGGGGGTTGAAGAGAGCTGGGAGGAAAGAGACGGAACGCAGATTTTAACTCTGATCCCAGTCAATGGATGGCGCGTCAATTTGCCATACCGGTCACGTGGGTTTATTTCACTAGCCTGTTTCAACTAGGTGACTTTGCCGTAGAGATGCATGTTTGTGCCTCTGGTTTTAGATAAGAAACTTCAGCGCCTTGTTAAATATAGTCGGGATTCTGACACCGCTGCTAAGCCGAACATAATGTTTTAGACAGTAACGACAAACCTTTAACTCATAATATGCATAGTATGAACCGGTGGTGAGTAGTGGGAATTACCCTTATTTTTGTGGCGCATGCCCGTTTCTGATCGACCGTGACGACGACTTGACAAGCCAACAAGGCGAGGCCTAAAGGTGCTTCGCCCCTAAAAACAAAAAAAGAAACTAAATAAAAAAATTTTCCGGGGCTGGGGCTTGAACCCGGGTCCTTTCGTTGGTCCTTTCGCTGGGCCATTCTAGACTCTGACGGACGCTGGAAAGAACACGACTGATGCCATGCCGATTCAGCCCACAAACAGCGTTCCGGGTATGACTGCTACCTATAAAACTGACAACCGATTTTTCTCAACCCAGTTTTTTACGGCGCAACAGAAAGCTCACCCTTCGTAGTGTTTGTAGCTGCAGTGGTTGATCCCAAAAGCGCAGGGTTATTTTATAAGCAGTATTTCTCTATCTGAAGAACCCCTAAACTGTACGTAGATGTCCTCCAGCAACGCTGTGAAGCTATAGCGTTGCTGATAGCCCTCCTTGCATTATGCTCAAGCTTCTGCTTTCACAGGAGCGAGTGAAACTGTGGTTAACCACCTTCATATATACATTTTCAACAATTTTTTTAACATAAAAAGTACGTAGAATAAGTTTTCCGAACGCTCGTCGTCACGTGAGGTCCCTTTACCGCTCGCGAGCCAAGCGCTCGTACCCCTGCGGTTAGTTCCGGCAACGCGTCGCCGGAGCTAATCTCGGTGGCCGCGAGGCGCTCTTCGTACTTCTACAGCTCGTCGGCAGGTGCCGCCAAGCCCTCAGCTAACAACGTTCATGCTGCCGCTCATGAGTATCGAGTCATACGTCAAGCGAAGGCGGCGCCACTGCTATGCTCAGTGTAAACAAAGGCATATCTCCATGTTTTCAGTTAGAAAAGATTGTAATAAAAAGTGTGCAGCATTTCACTACTAATATCCCTTTCGACCGTGGCGTCCTCAGTTGAGGACACCACACAAAATTTCGCCTAGCACCATGGAAACTAAGGCACAACTGCTAATTTTTGGGGCCGTATTTCTCCAGTGATCCCCAGTGCGATTAATATCATTATTGTGGCATTTCTGCGGAGTTCGGAGCCACAAAGAAGAAGCTTGACCGAAGTCATGGGTGACGCCGAGGCAATTATGTTGAGGCGGGTAAGCGCCGTATATAGAGACAATTATTAGCGTACACCAGTAAGAGGTCCCGTGCACCTTCACTTTTTTGCCGCGAAAGGAGGCAAGAGTAATTTTGTCTGAATAAATAAAAATATAAATCCGCATTTAACGAGAAAAACAGGGTTCGTTTTAGACAATGCAATAGACAATCCTTCTATTAGTGGGGTTATCTCAATTCGTGTTCTGAGCAGTTGTCGGTCCCTCTAAGTTAGGAGGGAGAATTGCGCGATGCCAAAAGACAGAAAGAAAGAAACAAACAAAGAAACAAAGAAAAAAATCACTGATGATTGCGATACCACTTAATGCGAATTCTGAGCTCAGCTGTTAGGTGATTTTATTTTGCGATAAGTTAAGGCAAAAATTCTGAGAGTCATGTATATATGGGCAGTAACGTGACTGGCGCAGACAATTTGGTGCGGCTCATTTCAAATCAACCGTTGTAGACGGAGCGTAGCGCGACTGCCTCGCTAACCGGGAGAAGACGCGTGGGCGGGTTCCACAATAGCTGCCGCAGACAGGCCTCCGTTAATCCAGCACTTTATTTCCATATATGGTATCGGTGGACGCCCTCGCCGCAGACCTTAGTGATGACGTCATCGGTGGCCGCACGACGACGCGCAATACTATGGCGCCGCGGGTGGGCGCCGCAGAAGCTGTCGTGCTGCAAGGTCGGGCTGCCTTAGAACGCGTAGTTATAAAGCGAGATTCAGTAACGAAGAAGAACAATGTACATGCTGCGGGGGGGGGGGGGGGGGGCTAAGGAAACGATGGAACATGTACTGATTGAATGTGGCGATATTCACCCAGGTATACCTGTGGGCACGAGTCTACATGAAGCCTTGGGTTTTAGGGACAACAATGGAAAGCTGAACACGTCCGCGATAGAAATTAGTAAGAGACGGTTAGAGTATTGGTGGCAGAAAAGTATAGATAAAGTACAAAAATAAATAATGGGGAAAAATAAGGTCATTCTGCCTTAAGAGACAGAGAGATGGACCGTGAATTTATATTTTTTTGGTAAATTAACATAGATTCAATCAATGTAGATAAGGTGTTAGGCCAACATGAACCAAGGAAGTTTCTTTTTTTTTTTTCTTCGAGCCTGGTGGCAGACATGTCGCGGCCCCGTTATAAAGGGGACGCTCATAGCATTCATCCATCCATCTTGCTACTGTCGCTCGCTATTCCTCACGCTCTCCTCGCTATCGCCGTCTCTCACCCTCTGCTGTGCTCCGCGTTCACTCTCTTTCCTCCTAGTTCGCACTGCTGGTTACGACGACGCCGACACTGCTCAACGCATTAGCGGGCGCCTAGGCGCTTCGCTCTAAAGGAATGGATGTACGTTTCATGTTGGGGCAACGCCAACTGTGTTTGAAGTTTTGGTTATCCGCAGTTGTAGCAATGTCACATCCGTTGGATATTCCACAGAAACTGCCAGCGATCGAGTGCTACGTACACCCCTCTGTACATTGCAGGCGTCGCGAACTAAGGGAAACACCGCCATCCCAGTTACGACAAGCGAAGCCAGCCGCAGTGTACCTGCCAGCCCTGTATGCGCACGAACTCCGACCGAGGGGCCAGCGCGCGTGACGGAGAAAGAAAACGAGGCTAGAGGCCAGTGGCTCGTGATATCGACAAACTCCGCGTTCGCTTTCTTTCGTGCTCGCTCGTTCTGCCGGTTACGACGACGCCAACGCTCTGAACACAGGAATGGGCGCCTAAGAGCTGCGCAAGTCAGCCACGCCAACGCCAACCTTCGCTTGCCCCCATTTGTCTGATGAAGGGCTCCTGAATTTTTTGCAGTGAAGCTTTTAGCCTACATAGTCGCTTTATATAAAAAAAGAAAATTATGAACCACTCAATGTCACGGCTGTCCCACCCAACGAAAACTTCCATACATGATCTACCCAACTATTTGCTCAAATTTTCGTGACGCCTAGCGTTCTTGCTTTTATATTTTTATCATGATTTCTGAACCATACGAAAGCTTTGTACCGGCAACACAATAGAGTTTACAAAGAAGACGTTTTACAAAGGCTTTTTTGAAATATTTTGTGATTGTGAGATACAAGCCCTCTCTAGGTCAACACCTAGAGCCAACATAGACTACTGTACGCACCGGGAAAATTCTGACTTCGCAAAAAGCTAATGCAAACGACGTGTTTTGGTGATCGCGGTAAGATGCTTTTCCTCAGGTAGTTCCAGGTGCTCACGATTGCTAGAAACAAGACCAACGCCGTGTCGATGCCGCCAGAAAACAAGGTTGTAAGGAAAGGCTACAGCCATAGACTTTCCTACGTCAAAACTATAGGCTTACGCATCATTTAGACAACTACGAAAGGAGATTCTACGTGCATTTTACAGGAAAAGCTGTAGCAGAATTACAACAGCCGAATTTAGTGGCGTAGTTGTCCGCCGACATATCAAAATATTCAGGATCGAGTGAGATTCAAACCCAGCCCCTCTGCACGGAAGACGAGTATTCTACCACAAAGCCACACGGTGCTTGAAATTCCTTCGCGAAAAGACCCTGTACACGCGTCAAGTCGGCGAAGTAATCCCGTTAACATATGTAATATAGCTTGGTAGAAGACTAAAATAGCCAGGCGTGACGCAATGCTAATTGCGTCACGAGTGGGTGGTTTAAAGCTTCCCACTTATTACAAGGGGCTCAGCCATAATTCTTCATCGTCACTAGCCGCACCAACAACAAAGCGCACACAATGCCTTAAAGATGTTTGGTGGGTACCTCGCTTCTCCGCAGAATGATACATAGTGGCATAGTGGTTATTTCCCTGCGGCATGCGATGTTTGCGGCACCGAAGAAAACATCGAACAGTTGCTGTGCCACTGCCCTCGTTTTGCCTCGGAGAGACAAGTACTGTCCAACGCACTGCGGCAACTGAATGATCGGCCAATTTCGGTGCAGGTGCTACTACAGGACTGTCCACATCTCTCGACGGCCCACGAGGCAGTGAAAGCACTCTTGTGCTTTTTGAGAACGACGGGCTTGTGCGAACGCCTCTGACTTGTGGTGTAATCCCACACGCTGCAGTGAATTCACCGCATCTCTTCCCTCTCTTCCCTCCTCTCTATTTCTCGTCTTTCTGTTCTCCTTCCCCGATCCCCCAGTGTAGGGTAGCCAACCGGAAGTGTTTCTGGTTAACCTCCCTGCATTCTCCTTTTCTGTTTCCTTCCTTGGTTCCTTCCCTGCTTCCGAAAATTATAATTTATGGCGTGGTGGGTACCCTGCAACTACATTTGCTGTACGTAGTCGCCCTAAGAGAGTTTACAACGGGTTCCAGAAAGCCCGCTCGTCCAGCTTTCGCTGTGGCTGTGCTGCGTGTTCCGCGCAGGCCCAGCATTATTTTGGTTCAGATACGGTTCGACACCGTGGTTAAAACATTTAAGTTCAGTCACTCTTTCTGGGGGGCACCGTGTTGTGGGGGCGAATGCTATGCGCCGAGTTTCCTCATCTATACAGTGGAAGCCTTTCCACTGTTCACTCTTATGTCGTATACTTTTACTCCAAACCCAGTAGAGCGTTTCTTTTCTCAGTTGCCATGGCTAAGCCATTAGAAGTCGCTTACAAGCCATGGATGGCGTATAACTTTACAAAACAAAACCGTGATTAATTCATGACGTTCCAGTCGTGTAAAACTAATGTAGTACCACGATTCACCAATTATTTAGTCATGCGTGATTTCGTATTAAAACACCAACGATTTACAGAAAACTCCTACAACCACGTTTGTGCCCACAAATGAGCGCTCTCCTATGCCGGGAGTCCTGGTAGCGGTTCTGCGATTCCAAGCAGAGGCGTTATCTTCTGACCGCTCCGCCGCTAAACGTAGAAACGCCACACTATCAAATTCTTCGCGGTCACACCAACCACCTTCATAAACCTATTCCGTTAAGCGCCATATTGCTAAGGGGATCCACAGTGTGTCAGCAAAATATGTTCATTGCAAACTTTAACAAAACAAATGCGCAGCGAACACTACTGATTGACACGAGCGCATTTTGTAGCCAGAGGCGAGAGGCTTGTGCATTGCTTTGCATTCCGGCAAAGGCAAAAAACGCCAGGCCTGCGCTAAAACCGCAGCACAGTGTTTCTAGAGCCCCTTGTAAGCTCTCTTGGGGCTACAATACAAGTACACTAGAAAGGTACCCACTACGCCGTAAATCACAATTTTTGTGAAGTTGGGAAGCACCTACTAAGCCATTATTCGTCATTCTGTGGAGAAGCGAGGCACCCGCTACACGTCTGTAAGGCATTATATGCACTTTGTTGACGCGATGACTGATGACGATGAAGAATTATGGCTCAGCCCTTTGTAATGGGTTGGAAGCTTTAAACGGCCCATCAGTTATGTAATTTGCATTGGGTGACGCCCGGTCGCTATTTCCCTCTCCCGTCATGCTGTATAACATACGTTGACGTGGGAGAGAGACGGGGGGGGGGGGGGGGCGAAGCACCTTACTGAGACCCCAAGGAAATGGTCATGCGCTTATGGGCTTCCCTGGCAGCCAATACAAGTGCACTTGCGAGGAACTCGCTACGCTATAAATCATTGTAATTTTTGAGAAGTAGGGCAGCAGGCACTGTGCCATTTTTCGTCATTCTACGGAGAGCATTGGTACCTGCTAAACGCATGTAAGGCATTATGCGCACTTTGTTGACGCTGTGCCTGATGACGATGAAGAATTATGGCAGAGCCCTTTGTAATGGGTTAGAAGCATTCAACAACCTACTCGTTGCGCAATTCCCATTGTGTGACGCCTGGTTACAGAATTCGCGTTGTGCGACGCTTGGTGCTTATTTAACTCTTCTACCACGCTATACTTCATATGCTAATGTGGTTCCTTCCCGACGTGAAGCCTGTATATGACATTTTTGCAAAGCAGTTTCAAGCACTGGCATGGCTCAGAGGTAGAATACTGGGCTCCCACGCAGAGGGCCCCGGTTCGAACCTCGTTCCCTCCTGGAATTTTTTAAATGCGAAACATTTCTTAGCGAACCTTTGGCACTTTGAGCGTTTCTATCTATCTATCTATCTATCTATCTATCTATCTATCTATCTATCTATCTATCTATCTATCTATCTATCTATCTATCTATCTATCTATCTAGCCGCCTACGTCTGAGTGCTCTCATGATCACCTCCTCAACTTGGTGTGAACCAAAATTGGCATGAGAGGGTAAGAAGATTTGACGAATATGACTGTCGGGTCATGACATGAATAACGTGAAAATCCAGCCGTGTACGTCGTCAAACCCTTTCGACTAGACACCAGTGGTACATACCCGTTTATCACGGTTCGCGGTGTACGGGTATGCGCCATAGGTGATTGACAGTTTATATCTACCCAAGAACGGCGAGAACCGACATTGGTAACTTAAATGCTAGAGCGTTAAGGAAAACCAACATCGGCAGCGTTGACTCGAGGAATGGAAAGAATGAAAATTAGAATGCCATCAGGAATGGAACTCAATCATTCTGCGTGGCAATCAGGTATTCTACCACTGAGCCACGCCAGGTCTATAAACTGGTTTGGAAAAACAGCCTACGCAGGCGTAGTGTCGGTGCAACGTCCATTGTGGTTGTGGTGCTTGCTATCTAATTTTACAAGAAACCAATTAACACTACATAATACTCCTACGATGTGTACTCCTAGGATACAGGCGTCATACCAGATTAACGTCTGTGGTTCCAGTGTTGGCTCCGCTTTTATTACGTTAAACATTACGTTTGTATTCCTATGATTCAGCAAGCTATATTGAAGCATTGCTCAACCCCGGAGGAACACATTAACGAAAGTTACATATCATATCCACATCACCGCACCGTAAAGTGCACTTCGTCCGCCAGAACGACGCAGTGTCCTCTTCATTTCTTACGAGGCTGGGCGATGGCCTCATGCTGACCGAGGATGATGCCAGACTGATTGGCTGCCGCTTTGTTGACTAGGCTACGCGTAGGCCACATACGCCCAGGCAGTCTACAAATACGACAAGTACCATTCACTGATGTTGGTCTACGTAGCACGTACTAACCATGCCTACCAGCCTCGACGGTCTATACCTCACCAACGCGAAGGGTGGTTTCAGGTTCCGGCATGTCACCGGCTCTATCGACAGACAATTTGTCGACGAAATGACGGAGGCATCCACGAATTCCAAAAGCTCTACTATACAACATCCATCACTACACATGGACCCTTCGTCATCAGGATTCACGACCGGATCCTATAACAAGTCATGACCAGCTGCTGGTGCTCACTGACCGCGGTGATGATGCCCTTGTTCAAGAACCGTCAAGAACTTCTTCCACACATGCACAGGGTTCGTGAAACGTGCACGCGTTCTCGGGACAAGTATACTTGTCCCGAGCACTACATATCAGCACTACATATCAGCTTGCCGCAGCAGCACTACATATCAGCATACATATAAGCACTTGTCACTAATCCGTTAATCGGGTTGGCAATCGCCGGGCGGATTCTAAGGGCTGGCGTCACGGCCCTCCGAAAACGCACCACGAAAGCGCGGACAATTTAGAGTTGGTCCTTTGGTGCGCCAGCGAACGCCGGTTGTGGTCCAAAGACCGAGTCAGAGCCGAGAGTCGACAACACAAACGAAAACGAAATGTATTCTCGGTTAAGGCAATACAAATATCCCAAACACATGCACACTCGGCTGGTACCAGTTACAACTTCACAATATAACTCATATGGTGTTTACACAACGGGAGCTAAAGAAACAGATCACACGCTACGAATGCAATCGCATGCATTACAACTATTCAACGACAGTTAAAGTCCTGAAGAGATAATGGCGTATCCAGTCCACAATACTTGGACGGTAATCGAATGCTTCTCTTCAAGGAAACACTCACGCCAGCTCCAGCGTTGATCGTCGTAGCTCAACCGTCGTCGTGACTTGTCACGGCTCACACGGCGTCGTCATCGGATTCTTCCAGATCCACGATCGACTGACCGCACACCATCATAAACACGTCTTCTTTGGCTAACGAAGCCACACGTAGCATAACTTCACCATCCGGGCCGACTGACTCACTCCTCTCTCGACTCTCTCACTGACTGCACTACTCGACTCTCGTCGTTTGCACGCTTTTATCCCTTCTTCCCCGGTTTCCAGAAGCGTCGGGAGGGTTATTCGGCGTGCTATACAGCTGAGGCCAGAGAAAGGGCGAGAGCTTTCTCGTAGGTTCGAATCGCGGCGGCATCGCTTGCGGATGCGTCACCCTTTCCTTCTAGAAAGATCCAGGCTTTGCCGGGCGTTGATCGTGTTGACTGCGTCTGGCTCGAGTGGGTGAGGAGAATGCGGCGCGCCGGCGTCTTTTGATGCTTGTTTTTTCGTCTTTTGCGCTTCTTGGGTGAGCGGTTCGCGCCGTTCTGTCTCGTAGCCAGCTGAAAGCGGCCTCGCGCGCGCTTTATTACGCGCTAATTTGTGACAGCACTACATATCAGCTTGCCGCTTCTCGTGTTGGTAATACCCACGTTGCTATTGACAGCGTTGCCCAACCGTAAACAACTGGTTATATAACACATATGCGGCTCTTCAACATATATGTGTGCGTATAAAATTCATAGAAATCTTTAGTGTCATTTTGTAATATGTCGCTCAGTAAAAAAATAATTACGCCACAGTCACATTCCCGCCGCATGCTTCTCATAACATCGACTCCCAGGGTACGTGGGATCAGCCGGATTTTTCTTTTGTTTTTTTTTTTTCTTATTTCGAGCGATACTGGTTACGGACACCGGCGGCGGTGGACAACTACTGCGCCAAAAACCGCCGGTGAAATGATCTCATAACAGCTTTCGCTGTAAAACTCATTACGGAAAACAAATCAAGCCATTCGTTCATATTACTAAGGAGCAGCGAAGGCGCTCGGTGCATATAGGGGGGAGGCGGGGAGAATAGAAGACTATATAGCAGTAGTAAGAGAGAGCACACAGCAGGTGCGGTGTTTTCACAACATAGGTGCTCAGAATTTTTTTAACAAATGTTTCTAACAAATTTTTTAACGAAAATCTCTCGCAGCAATCTCACTAAAGACACACTGCCTATCGTGCCCTCCTCCTTATAGTTGCTAATCTTATGCGGTGCCTCAATGCTTCGAAGCTATTGGCTTTCGTGCAGCGGAAGCTTTCCATCAGAGACCTCGGCTTGAACGCGCCACAATGCTTCAGCAACTCGAGATGCTCCATCTTTTTCCCCGGCCAGCTCAGCTCTGTCATTTCCGCTTCCGCTGCTTTCAGCGATGCCCTCTCCGAGAGCTTGACCTAGAGCAGCGAAGAATTCGTTATTTCATCCTCATCTACCCTCTGACTGTGCCGCCGTTGCATTCAGTGCCGATATGAACTGGAGGCTTGGCATTGCTCGCAAAACGAAAACACACGCACAGTGGATGTCATTCGCGCTGGACGGCAGGAGGCTGCGTCCCACGCTGCCTCAACGCTGCTGGACATTCATTAAGCCCATTTTGCATCAGCTTTATTCATTGTAGATGTTGATGTTATGCCCCTCATATGGAGATTTTTTACCCGCTCTTCATTTATTTCGGGAATTCTTTTTTGTTTGCACATTTATTTACACCTTAGACTATCAAAGTTATATAACCGTCATCATATGGACTGTTGCGGGCCTTGCATACAAGACCAAGTATCCATTTTTCTTCGTCTGTGCAGTTCGCTTCGAAGTACACATTAACTTACGAAAGTTTAAGTCCCTTCACTTAAAGTGAAAGTTCGTTTTCTTTCTCCCAAAACGAGGCTTATTTGTGTAAGTGTTCTGCTTATGTAATCTCCATTTCTCCGCGCAGGTAGGAAGCGTTGCCGCGTTTCTGAGGCAAAAACTATCGACTCGTCTCTTATTTCTTTCATCACATTTCCATCCCCCAGCAATTGGAGCAGGTTCTTATGGCGTTAGCATCTGGGACAAGGCGCATGTCAACGATGAAGCCTTTGACCATTACCGACGCAGAGGGTGTTTAAAGAGAAAGCTGTTCGTATGATGCAAGTTTCAGTTAAATTGAGTGCATGCACCTAACATGCTAAAGCATTTAAAAATGATGTTGTGTTCTTGTTCGCTGTCATGGTCAGGGTACAACCACCACAACCTTCGGCGTTTAGGGTGTCTTGAGTTCTATCTTGTGTCCGTGTTTGCACGCCCAGTCTTTTAACATGAATACGTACCAACTAGTTCAGCTCTGTTATTCTTACACAGCGGTAAAGCTACGAAAAAATAACAAGCTAGTGTTTGTAGGTGTACGCATTCATGCAGTGTATTTCATGGCACTGCTTATCACTCTACAATAGTAAACAATTTGTTGGAGCGTTGACAGTGGAGCTTCTTTGTCCATTTCACTTTTAGTACGGAGAAGCGGGAGGCCACGGGGCAAGAACGCTGCGGCTACGTTTGTGTGTTCCTTTCCCGTCGCTTAGCGCTTCTCCGTACAGCCACGACCTTAGCTGAAAGAGCCGAGCGCGAGCTGTTGGCGCTTGCACTGTGATTCTTGTGTTGGATTTCGCCGTCCGCCTTCAGCGTCCGTAAGCCTCCTTCTCGAGCGCTACTTGTCTCCAGTAAACCCCTTTGCAGTGTGGTGGAGGTGCTGGGTACTCAACCTGGAACTCTGAAACGGAGTCAGTTGGCGACAAGTAGCACACGAGAAGGAGGCTTACGGACGCTGAAGGCGGGCGGCGAAAAGCAACACACGAATCACGGTCCAAGCGCCAACAGCTCGCGCTCGGCTCTTTCAGCTAAGGTCTTGGCCCACTGCGGCATATGATCTTCTTCCTCCCTTCATGAGCTGTAATAGCGCCCATACTTCACTTCTGTTTTCCCTAGTTTTGCCTAACATCATTCATCCAGCTGTAGGGAAGATATGTACAAAATGATGTCCGTACTCTTCGCCGGATGAACAGAAAACACTTCGCGTCTCTCGCATGGTACCAACAAAGAACACAAGCACCATTTTGCGGATGCAAGATAATAACGCTGCAAAAGGAATAGTAACGGCGCAGCAACAAAGAAGAACGTATGTGTGCGAAGTCAAGTGTACATCGTTTGTACCACAATATGGTTATACCGGGTGCCCGAGCTTTCTTTAACCAAGGCTTAAAAAATACAATATTAGAGGCAGGGCAGCGAAAATCAGTTGCATAATGCTGACAGCTCCCTTGCGCAGTACACATAATTATTTTTGTTTTGTAAATATTTATTTGTTAAATAGGATTATTAAAATACGTGGCTAAATATTGCCTTTAGGCAAGAATTGGTATTTTTACAAAGTTTGAGAACGTCTTCAAAAACCCGCATTGCATTATTTCCTATAAAGAAAGTCTCACGTGTACCATTTTTCCAAGCTGCAAAGAAAGCCAGCGAAATACAAAACAAGACCTCGTGACTAGCGCATTCGCGCGCCGCGATCGAGCTGCTCTCAACCGTGGTTTGAGCGAATGAAATCAGCTGCGGCCGCGACTCGCCGGCTCCGTTGCAGCGGTAGGCCGGTAAGTTGGTGGTGGTTTCTTGGCCTGAGTCAGCCAGTTAGTGCCCGTGATGGTGCAAGTTGGAGCGAGCGCGTACCAAGAAACCACCGCGAAACAATCGGCCTACCGCTGCAATCGAGCCGGCGAGTCTCGGCCGCAGCTGATTTGATTAGCTCAAACCACGGTTGAGAGCAGCTCGATCGCGGCGCGCGAACACGCTAATCACGTGGTTCTGTTTTGTATTTCACGGGCTTTCTTTGCAGCTTGGAAAAAATGGTACAAGTGAGACTTTGTTTATCGCAAATAATGTTGTGAGTTTCTGAAGACGCTCTCGAGCATTGCAAATCCCATTTCTTGCCCAATGTCAGTACTCTGGCAATTTATTTAAACAATCCTAATTAACAAATTAATTGTTTACAAAACAAAAGAATTGGCCGCGTATCTGCGTGCTTCGCTGCAAATGTCGTCTAAAGACGATAGAAGAGGCGCTGCGTGAGATATAGACGCCATCTGGCAATACGTCGGGAAACATGAGTGCAGTGTTGCGGGCTGGTAGTCCCGGCGCAGCAGCAGGCGAAGACCGGCGGTGACCAACGCGACCGGCGGGGACGCCAGCCAGCCCGGACACGCGGTTTGGCGCAAAGCGCTCAAGCAGAAGAAACGTCCGCACTCAATGAGTACTCTCCACACACTCCTTTATTTACACGTCGCCTGGGTAAAACAGGAATGCCAGAGCGGCGCCCCATGGCATTCGTACAGTGCAATACAGAACCGAAACCGAAACACAACAGTGAGCTCGTGCAGAGGGCACGGAGGAAGGCAAGTTTCAGCGCAGTCGCATTTTCAGCGCAGCCTGAGAAACTAGGGTCTTTAGAATTACGTATGTATGCATTTTCTATTAAAGGAACACACCACCTAATACTTACCTAGTGATGTTGCGCCTCAGATATGCGTAATGTTTGCTTCTTGATCGACAATGTACACAAGTATGAACCTAGCCAGCCGTTCAAGTGGCTGGCCCTTGGGCAAGTGGTTCAACTTTGGCCGAGTGGCTGAATCAAGTGACGTGCCGAGAAACAGAAAGACAGACCAAAATTTCTCCGTTTAAGTATCCCAAGAAAGACTATCGTCTTTAAAAATTGTCTGTAGTGCACAAGGGGACCGTCAGCAATATCCAACTGATTTTCACTCGCCTGCCTCTACTGTAGCTAAAGTGAATGCTTGGGCGTGTTGGTTCGACATAGCGCAAAGAAAACAGCGCAAAACACGATGTTGTATTTTTTAACCCTTGGCACAAGTTGGCTGGGACACCCGGTAGAAAGACAAAAAAGAAATGAATGAAAAGACCTGATGATAGCAAGATATCGTGAGTTTTACCTCCCTGCAAGTGGGGAAGGGGATAGCGAATGAAAAAGACAGGTGGAAAGAAATCTTTTAATCATGAGCCACTCCACTGCCCGGGAATAGCTGTAGGCTTCATGCATCGGCTCCGAAAAAAATTAAGGCCCCGACTTCTCGAAGAAGCCGACACCCTGGCTCATTAAACATTCATTTGTTCGTTAACAGCTTGGAGCTCCGCACACTGTATGCGTGGCATTCCAGGTAACGCTCCCCGAAAAGAGCATGGTTGGTCAGCGTGAGGGCATTGCTTCTGTGGTCAAAGGTACTGCGGCACAGGTTGGCTGCTGTTGCGGTGAATATGCACAGGATTTCGTGCGAGATTGCTAGGCTACTCTTTCCGTATCACTTTCTAAGAAATGGAGAAACCAGGGAGAGACAGAAGGGGCTAGACTGTAATAGCCTGTATCTGTTCTTCATAGAAGACCTCGTATAGAAGTCGTTCACACCTCAAACAGCACTACATCTCAAACAGTCTCGGGCTTCATGATACTATTATATATTCAGTACCACTGAAAATCGCGGAGTGTGTACTTTTAACGATAATCTAATAGCTTTTACATGAATGATGTGAGTCAAGTTACCACAAAAAGCGTATCGTTTTAGTTCTTCAGCTAAAGCCATAAAAAACAAAAAAATTAAACGTTGTTTAGCATTCACTTGCATGAGACACGCTGTGTGTTGACAATCGCATTGATATCTCATGGGGCACTGGTGTTAAAGCAGACTGGACGTTCTTCGCGCCTTCGGCAGGGCAGTGCCATTACTCTGATCGTATACGCGGTAAGCAAGGTTGTTGGGATGTAGATCAAGATTACACATATTCTCGACGCGATGAACCTAAACCTAAGATTCAAGCAATGTTGAACAACATGAAAAACGCGGACACAAGAAAACACGCACACCGGCGCTGGACTGGGTGGGCGTGTTTTCTTGTGTCCGCGTCCTTCGTGCTGCTCAGCTTTGCAGATGTCGGAGCAAGTTACCGAAAGCAAAGCACCCCTAAACTAAATTCCTAGATTTCTTTCCTAGGGCAGTGTGTTTCTCTGTCGTGGCTTAGGGAGTTCCTGTCGTGTTACCGCTGCTCCGACTTTCGCTAGCCTAAAAGACGATGCTTGCAAAATGTCCTGTCCAACTGAGTTTTTTCGTAGGTGTGTACTGTCTGCATTTGCCTCTACGCGCTGAATAGTGCCGATTTTGTAGCGTTAGCTACACTGGCCTAGCCGAGCCAGTTTCGCGTGGATCCTCAAGAGCCGTGCTGCGCGTGCGTGAGAATCAGTGATGTCACACACCGGAGCCGGCAGCTCCCGCGCCCTCCGACGCCGCCGCGCACGAATCGCCGCCGCCGGTCTGCGCTTTCCAGAGGAGTGTCGTCGTAGCCTTTGCAGACGTATTGGCGCCGGCGCGCGCGCAGCTATTCGCCTTCGCTGTGCAGTCGCTGTCTGACACTGCGCTGCAGCCGCTTGATAGCTCCTCTGACTGGTGTTTGCCAGTGTGGTATAGCCATGGAGAAGGAGTGCGCACATGCTGCTCAACGGCGCAAAAGAGCGGAGAAGCTTTTTCATCGGATCCCGAAGTACTTTCCTGGCAAAATAAATATACATGCGCCACATAATATGTATACCGTGTGTGTTTCATTGGAGCAGCAGTAACCATGATAATCAGAACCATATTTTTTCATATAATGATAATCAGAACGCAGCCGTGTGCGTGTCTCGCCACATCTGCGATGAATTCTCACGATTTCGCCTCTAAACGCAGTCGCGACAATGGTGTGCTTCACGCAGTCTATAAAGCAATGAGTATAACTGTAGAAGTGTCGACATAGTAAACTTCAGGCCCCACAACCGATCGCTCTCGTTCGGCGTAATGATTCAGGTGCGACATCTACCAAGGCGCTCCTCATGAAGCCATCTGCGACGCGCCAGTGTTGGGAGACGCTTTGTCACCGCAGGGAGGCTTCTGGACTACGTTAGCCATTTTGTCTCTCTTACTCTCTCTCTCTCTGTTTCTCATCAACATAAAACGCAGCTCGCTTGCTTTGCCCGAGACGCTTAGCGCAATTTACAAGACGACGCTGCCGGTCGTTTCGCTGATACCAAAACAAGATAAGGGATATACGCAATAATCAGTGAAAACATCGCGGAAAATTGAGAGGAAAATGTAATGCTTCACGAAAATGGCGTCAGCTTCGCTTTCCGATCGTTTTCACGGCGTGGAAATGGCTGGATTTTCTTTTAGTCCCGCTTCCCGAGTCATCATCTTTGCAAATTCAACAACACGTACAGGCCTTCTCTTCCGTAATACCCAACACAGCTCTTATGATTCATTTTACATGGCCGTGCTTTTGTTTACATAGATCAATTTTACATAATACATTTTGCATAAAGTGCTTCCGTGGGAAAGGTATCGCGGCTCGCAAAGATTACCACATGTACAGTCTTTATAAGCTGTGACAACAGCAGTGGTTGTGTATCCCGCAACAAAAGTTCCGCAACAGAAGAAGAACGCGAAGCGCTGGCGCGCTTCAAGCGTTGGTGATAAGGTACTAGCCTACAAACGTCTGGTTTCTTTTTTTCTTTCTTCCGTTATTTCTGCCCACTCTCACTGCTCCTTCTTGAGGGTGGTCCTTTCTAGTCACCATGAACATTATTTTATATGGCTACACCGAAGTCACCTGAAATTTCTTGTGTCGCGGGAGAGTGGGGGCTCTTGCTTTCACAGCTAAACTATATATGACTCGGATCACGAAAGCATTTCGTCTACGTCATCAGCAAACCATCCGACGAATTAAAGCGGAACGTGCTCATCTCAATTGATAAGGCGCATGGACTTGAAACCATCAAAGTCCCAATCTGTTTGCGATCACAGCGTCATTCATATTTCACAATGTAATTAACGATAACAACGCCCGTCATAGGGGCTCCTGGGAGGTCGGTGAAGTCAAGGTGGTTGTATGGTTGTAAAGCGTAGTGGTTCTCAAAGGCCAAATGTACCCAAATACACGTGGTTGTGGTTACTCCACCTCTGGGTGCGGCCAACCCGGTGCCGTGTAGTCGAGCGCAACGCTAGACTTCTTCCTTTCTTCAGCTTGAGCACAAGCTTTCGACCACCGATTAGCATTTCTCGCTTCACAATCTGCACAAGAGGGAGTTCACGTGGCTTTTTCGACGGTCGCAAATACAAGTTCCCAAACCTACCGGGGACATTTGAGAAACAGAGAGAAAAAAAATGCCCCCACCTCCCCGAAAGGAATCGTGAGGAAATGCGAATGCATTTCTTGCGCCGGGAGTACACGGCGTAGTAATTTTAATGGCGTAAAGCTGGACACATCGACGTGCTCAAGTGTCTCCCATTTGGGCGCCTCTTTCAACGAACGCTTCGTACGTGAGTTCGTAATCACCTCAGGGATGTTGCCACCACCTTCAATGCGGGCACAGACGCGTTTAGAACGCGCTGTTTTCAGACTGTGCCAAGGCAGCACAAACGCTACAAACGCGTTTCAAACGCACTGCATTGAGGCGATGGCGCAGGGAGGAGAGAGAGCGAACGGCGAGAGAAGGAGCGGCGAAGCACTGCACTTACCCTCTCCTACACTCTCTCCACACACGCTGGAGCTCCGCCGAGCTCCCGCGATGCGAGCGCCCTAACAGGCCAGAGCGCGCTCCTCCTCTCCACTCACTCTCCGCTTCTCCGCCCGCACAACCTGCTCCGGTTGCTAGGGGCGAGGATAAGCGCGCGCGGCCGCAGATGTTGCTATGGGAGAGGGAGTGAGAGCGGAGAGGCGCGCGGACACCGACGCCTGACATAGCCCGACTAAGAAATGCATTCGCACTTAAAAATTAGCGTAGCTTAAGATGGAGGCGCAATGCTAAAGAGACAGCGGAACTGACGGGCACTTGAGTAGTCCTGGCTGTTGCTGTTTTGCTGTCTTCCAAATTTTCTCTTTCTTTCTTCCTGTATTTTTTTTCTTTTTCTCTGTTCTTTCTGCTTTTGCGTATATATTGTTTGTCTCTATTTCTATTTCTTTTTTGTCTCTCTCTCTCTCTATCTATCTATTACTTTGTTTCTTCCCTTTCTGTCTCTCGCTATCTGTATTTCTCGCTTCCTCGTTCTTTCTGTCTCATTGGCTCGCTCTCAATTTATTTCTCTCTGCTTCTTCGATTCTCTCGCTTTCTCTCCTCTATCTCTTTTTGCCTTTTGTTCTGTCTATTTCTCTCTTTCTCTTTCTAGGATTTGCTTTAATCTTTCCCATCCTTCTTTTCCTCCTCTTGACCCTAATATATGTCCTCCTCGCCCTCACTTCCCTTTCCCATCCCCTTGCTACACTATATTGCACTGGGCTATGTTATGCTAGCGTGCCTGGATAGCCGAGTGGTTAATACTTTGGTCTTCGAATCGAGGGGAACGCGGGTTCGAATCTCGCCTCGCGAAGAAATTTGGCCCCAGAATTCCTATCCTTTTCTATCTTCCTTTCTCTTTGCTTCTCTCTTTCTTTATCTCTCTGCAGTCATCGTCTCAACCATCAGATTTACTGCATACCACGTCGGAAAAATCGGCGCGCGTGTTCTGGGAATGAAGCAGAAGATGAAGAAGGCGATGATGATGAACAAGAAGAGAGCACGTGCCGATGCATGTTTCCTGTTCGACGGTGGTGCATGACGTCACACCAGCGGCGCCCGTGCGCACGTTTTCTGTGAGGGACGTACGTCATCGCTCGGCGAAGTTTTTCCGGTGCACGGATTACAACCTTACGCCCGGCTTGAACAGCTTCGCTGTCAAAAACGTGGGTTTTCAAAACCCATGTTCTGGGCCGTGCTCTAAGAAGAATTTTCAATGAACTCCCACATAACGGAGAACTTGTGGTGAAGAAAAAAAGCTGCCCAAGAGGAGGTTTTTGTGCCCAGGTTTGCAACCAAGTCCCCTCATGTAAACATGCTAGAACAAAGTGAGCGCCGTTGGGGCGTACACGTCTGGGGCAGTGTTGGTATGTGTGAGTACAGTCGGTATGGAACCGCACACTTGGCAACGAGGCGTACTTCATGTAAATCGCATACAGAGACACTTTCGGCTATCCCCACACAAAATTCCTAAAGCGGCCCTTATGCAAGAGGAAGTGGCCTGGGAATGGCACACGCACCGGTTCTTGGGTGAACTTGGGTAAACTGGGCAAACTTGGGTAAGGAGACATAGCCGGCTTGATGCGTCTAAGGCCAGCACGTGCGACACCACTACACGGCAGCGGCGACCGGAGAGATGAAGCCGCTCATCTCAGCCGTGTCACAGGCGCTACATTGATTTCGACGGTCGGCAACACCTGGTGCATGGCAGTGCTAGAGGGGACATGCGATGCGAAGGAACGGAGGGTGCTTGCACTCCTGCACACCACGTGTAACGACCGTCGAGATAAATGTCGCGTCTCTGAGCAACGCTTGCGCCCGAGAACACATTGGCAATGTCACCCGTTCGACACCAATGAGCCCGCCGCCCCTCGCTAAACTCCGTTTCATGCATCAGGTGCAATGCTGTGGAACCTACGCAAAAGTCCGGTCAGCAAAATGTGTGAGTCCGCGTGTCTCGCGCTCGTATTTCGTCGTTGTAAACGTGGCCTCCGCGATTTGCTCCGGCTGCGCGCTGCGGGAGCTAATCGCCGAGGTCACGACACGAAAATGTGAGGCACTAAGCGATCCAGAACTGCCTATTGTGAACCGTATAATAACGTGGTTTCTTTATTTCTAAGGCACGAAGCATCTTAATTTAGTACTGCAAGGTCCCACTAGCTTCCTTAGCGTTGCACCTGGTGCATCAAACTGGGTATCGTTTTCTGTACAGGGCGCACTTACAAGAGCAACTGGTGACATAAGCAGGCGCGCGCTGTTGTACGGGAAAGTGGAGCAGGAAGTGCGAGGCGAGCGACACCTGGCGAGCGTCGGAGCCAGCGCACTCCACGGGACGTTGTACGGGGGATCTGTCTTGTGATGTATGGGAGGCGAACGCTGCTAACCCGACACACAGCTGGCGCAACGGAAGGGAGGACCGGGAGATAGCGTGCGGAGAGGTGGATGGGCCGTGAACACGCTAGTTGGTCCCGATCCTTGCGCACATTTTGAAGTTTTGATGTACCTTAATATCCGCTAGAGCATATACAACCCTGAGCTTAACACATTGCGTCAATTTTATCGTGGTTGAATTCCTTTGGTTAACTTTGTGCGTGGCTGAGACCTGCTCCGCCAGGTGCCACGACGATTCCAGCCGTATTATTGTTATTTATTCTAATTTCTACAAAATATATGACCCCAATTTAGCTTATGACGTACCTTCATGCCTCTATGATATTAAACCCTTAGCTTAACCCACTCTGTCCCTTTTACGTACATCTGCCGCAACGAATCCAGATGTGGAATTGCTATTTGTAGTAATTGCTACTAATTATATGATTTTAAATTATGACATACCTCACTGTCCACTCTCTAATATACAACTCTCGGATTAACCCGTTCGATCCCGTTTTATACTGATCTTATTTTTAGCAAGGTCTTTGGACAACACGCACCTGCGCTTCATGGGGTGGTCTGGACGAAAGCAAATAGTGTGTCACTGGGTGCTCGTGCTACTAACAAGGCAGATTACGGCATTTGCAACACGCTCTTCCTTTGCACGTGTGCTTTTACCGTATTTCTTGCAGATTACTGCACCAACACGACCGAATCATCTCGGAAACCCCGACCATCTCAGAAACGACAGTACAGAGGACGTAAAGTAAGCTTGAAGGCCTTTAAAACTCTGTTTACGTTTAAGTTATTTGCAATGCTCTTTCTAGATATAGTAAAAGCTTGCAGAGAATAACCATAGCTGGCACGGTGGTTTTTAGGAATCTTTTGCTTTAGCAGAGCAATGAACAGTTTGGCTCCTTGTGTAGTGTGGTTCCGTGTTTATCAGTCAAGAGTGCTCTAAGCGATCTCTACCTTCTCGAAAAGCACTTCAGTGACAGCTTATTGCTCTTCCGCAGCGGATTACGTAGTAATCTCAATGGTTCACCCTTTTAACAGCGGAGTACGTATGTATGTATGTGCCAAGTACGTATGTGCCAAGCAGCTCCTAGCACAGCATAGCCATGTATATTATGGAATAACAAGGGGGCGAGAAAGTAAAGTGAGGTGGAGGGGGAAGGGAGAGGGTAAAGCATGGCATAATCTACGATAGCTTATGCGCCATAGACAGTGTGTATGGGCCAAGCAGCTCCTAGCATAGCATAGCCATGCATTATAGTATGCATGGCTATGGGGGTGTGAAAGGGATGTGAGGAGGAGGGAAAAGAGGAAAGAGGGGAATATAGAAAGAGATAAAGACAGTAAGAGGAAAGAAAGAAGAATATGTAGAAAGAGATAAGGAGAGAAATAATGATGAAGCAAAGATGTTGATGATGAAAGATGAAGATAGAACTCAATCTGCGTTCTCCGGGTGGTGGCGCTTGCTGGCAAGCTCCGCTGTTTACTGATAATTCACAGGCCTTGAACAGGGTTTAATTTTATTCAAGCGAGGTTTGTATTCACTGACCGGTGAAGCCGGTGATGGTGGTATTCCAAAAAACCCTCCTCAACCGCAGCTGGCGTGCACCAATGGAATAACAAGTAAAACTAAAATAAGTTTTCTTTCCAGGATGGGGTTTGCACCCGGGTCCACCCGGTCCAAAAGCAAGTGCCTTAACTACCACGCCACGCCCCCCCCCCCCTTTTTTTTTTCTTTATTGCAGTGCATCAGTTATCAACAGCGCTAAGCAAGTACACAATCTCCTGAATTGTTTCATGTACAATGGCAATTTTATGCGATGTATCAAATCGGGTACATCTTTTTGCATCTATTTCAAGTCTAGAAACAAAGTCAGGGACTCTCGAAAGAATTCTATAGCTCGCCAAGCATCAGCATGACGCACAGCCATGCGCGACGTCCAAATAATATTCAGAGCCAATAACATGGTAATCTCATATGGAAACCAATCATCGTTTTCAATGGCCTGATGTGCACCAAGCGAGAAATGTGCGCCCAGCGGGAAATTTTTCTTTAATGTCATTTCCAGGGCATCCCAGAAGAACGCCCCGTCCCAGCAGTCAAGAAAAACACGCTCGATTTTTTCCGGTTTGAGACATAAAAAAGCAGTGATCACCTCACGAAACGAAGAACCCCTTTTCACGTAACGTCTTAACTGGCAAGACACCAGCATGCATCTTAAAGAAGAATGTTCTCACCCCCGGACGCAGAGGCATGCCTTTAACGCGTTTTAAAACATTGCTCCATGTTCCACCGCAGTACTCACAGCGGTACAGAGGAACATGGAAGAAGCACCGCCACGGTGGTCTAGTGGTTATGGCGCTCGACTGTTGACCCGAAGGTCAGGGAATGGAATCCCGGCCGCGGCGGCTGCATTTTCGATGGAGGTGAAAATGTTTGAGGCCCGTGTACTAAGGTTTAGGTGCACATTAAAGAACCCCAGGTGGTCGAAATTTCCGGAGTCCTCCACTACGGCGTCCCTCATAATCTATCGTGGTTTTGGGGCGTTAAACCCCAGATATTATTATTATTAGGAATTGGGAGAGCAGCGTCACATAAATCTTTATATAATTCTTTTCGGGTAACTGTGCTTAAATATTCGAAAGAAAATCGTGCCTTCATGAATATAAATTAATCGATGATCTCTATAAAATACCCCTGTATTCGATCTTCCGATGTGACAGAAGCCACGACAAACTAGGCAAAGCACCCACCAAGTGCACGTAGCGAAGCGCGCACAAGAAAGGGTCCTGAGCATCGCGAAGGTACAAGAAACGGTTTACAAGCTGTCGCAGAAATAAGTGCGACAAACCCAAACCACCGTCACGCACACGTCAATACAGGTTCGTCCGGCTCCCTTTTCCCCACGTAGAGCCGCAAATAAGCACGACAAAAATACGATGAAGTCTCGGCACATTCATTCGAGAACAGTGCAACACTTGCAACACATACAACTACGTCGTAATACAGAATAGGTTGCAAATAGTCGCCCTGGCAAAAATGGATAAATCCCTGCCCTTGCAGTTTTCTGCCTTTTCACGGATTTCAGCTGCCTGCCTGCGCGAATAAGGGTCACTGTCACTAAAATTTTCCAGGGGTATGCCCAAGTTCTTACCGGTGTTGTCGACCATTCAACGTTCAGGAAGTAGTTTGGTGTGAGTTCCCAATTTCCATGGTAGAAACCAAGACATTTTCTCCAACTGACTGTACACCCACTAACCGCACAAACGTGTTTTGTTATGTTGACTGCTTAAGCGAGGTGCTTATTATAATGTAGTGATATCACGGGCTCTGCAGTAGCCATGCTTCAGGTTGACTTTGAGAAAGCCTTTAATCTTGTACCCCATTATTTAGTTAGAGCCGTATTACAGCATTTTAACGTCGGTACAGTAATAACAGAGGCCGTTAAATTGGCATGTAGGGACATACTACTCGTATGATTGTTAACAAATAGTTAGGAAAGTCTATAGGCCTAGTGCGCTGCAGCTTTGAACCTAGAGTTACTGTATATGCTACCTTTAGGTAGCAGAGTTGCGCATCTGTCTTCCAACGCCGCTAGCAACCATGCATTGCGGAGAAGCTGCCGCTTGGGCTAATTTTTTTATTTCTGCACGCCTCCGCTGCAGCGAACTGAATTAACACTGGCCATCGACAGCCAATGTTTATCGCCGGTCTTCGACACGCCAGACAGGTTAATCGGCGACACGGTAGGCATGTCGCCTGCAAAAACGAAGAGCGACTTCACCGCATAGCTGTGGTTGCTAGCCGGACCTATGCGCAACTCTGCTACCTAAAGGTAGCATATACAGTGACTCTATTTGAACCGAACAGGCAGCGCCACCGGACGGCCGCAGCGGAAAACTTGGGGTTGTCGTTTGTTGCTCCCGTGCCCGCAGTCATGGTAGAAACGTATGGCTCCTCGCCGAAAGGACGTAAAAACGTCGCAGAACACCGGTAATTTTCCGTACTTCTGCGTGCATGGCTGGCACAAAAGCTGTAGGAACACCGTTCGGAAGCAACTAGTTAAAATTCTGCGGGTTACCTCAGAAGTCGGACGAAAATGAAAGACAACTCTACCGCAGCTGTGCGGGGCTGCGTAAGCAACGCCTCGAATTCCGTCAGTAAGTGTCCCCATTCTCGTGCGTTTCTTTTTCGCCTTTAATATTTATTTTAAATGTATACACAAGCTTACAAGGTCACAAAGAAATAGGAAGATAGCAGGCTGACAACGGCCACCTAGAGGGGCAATGTGCCTGTCGGCGTCTTCTGCTCTCACGCGTGATTTCTTGCCAGCCAGAGCGGCAAGCAGGGGTAGCCGGTGCGGAATCAGACACAAATTTGCCGCGTCCTCTTCGTTGAGAACGAAAACAGTTCGGTATGGCCGAGCACACGTAGAGGACTGAATCAAAAGCTAACCTCCACTCGTACGTCGTAGTCCACGGTTTTCGATTGCACTCTGCATTTCCCAATGTCAGAAGATTCCATCGCGCACATCAATTCTTCTTTCAGACCACACACCGACCACTCGCGTGCAACTTCGTACCAAGCGACCAAGAACTCCTTTTGAAACACACGTTATTGCAATTTCAATCCTACGGCAACCGCAGAACAACACACGATCGTCGCTTCTCACGTTCCTCACGTGTCCGCGCGTGTCTTCACGTTCACGCGCGGGCTGGCGGCCTTGGCTGGCGGCCTTGGCTGGCGATGCGCTTTCCTAGCAGACGACAACCAGTGACGAACTGATGGGCGCTTGCAGTCTAACTGTCTGTAAAGTGTGTGCGCTCGCTGGCCTGTGTGTGTGTGTGCGTTGTGAGCGTGTTTGTGTGTGGGAGGGGGGGGGGCGGTAATCTGCTGTTCCCCGCGTGGTGACCAAGGGACGGAAAAGAACTTGTTTCCAGCGCTAGCAGCTGTGTTTTGTCGGCTTTTTCTTTTTTTTTGTTGTTGGTAGGGCTCGCAGTTCGGTTTTCAGCAAAAAGACGGACTGAGGGGGGGCCTGTCTCTCTCGAATGGCTTGAGGCAAAGAGGGGACGAAGTTTTGTTGAATGCTTACGTTAACAAAAGTCGCTGTATCCTGGTTTTTCGGCTACAGCTTTAAACGGCTGTAGTTTGAGAGGTTTTTCAGACAGGAAGAAAAACAAAAATAAACATAAGTTAGCACGAAAAGAACACACGCAGGATAAGTGCGAACTAACGAGTGTCACAGCTCGACAGTTAAAGCGCGCTGCTCAAACACAAAGAAGGACGCACGAAATGAACGCACAAGTATACACAGGATGAGCGCGAACTAACTGCCACAGTTGTAACTTACTTGTGTGTGAGCAGCGCGCTCCTGTCGCAAAAGTAGCCGCTGCAGTCAGTTTCGTGCTCTCTGTAACTTCAAGGCAAACTTGCGGTGAGAGCACAAGACGTACAAACCACCCCTCATCACGAGGTAAGCGCGCGCGCACGAGCACCCACGCCATGTGGAGGCGCGCACGTATCGCAACGCGCCCTTCTAGCCCTTCGCGCCATCTCGCTAGTGATAACAAAACACGGTGAAGTACCACCGATCTCTGAGTACCGCCAATGGTAAATGGAGTACATAAATAGCTCACCGTTAGTGTTGAAGAACGTGCCTTCTGTGGCCGAGTCGGTTTGCGCTACGGAGCGAGGGGTCGTATGTTCGACTCCCGGCGACGGAACTTTTAGATGCGAAGTATCTCTTGCTCGGGGGTATGTCACGCGGCGTGGTCATCCGCGTTGTGGTCTGCACTCACACTACGCTGCGGAGGGGCCAGGTAGGGAACCGGTCGGGCTGCTCTCCGCGGTGGAGATGGCGGGAGAGGAGGACGCCAGGGTGATGTGCGAGCACGAGGAGGGAGAGGGCGAACTCGTGACTGCTGCTCCCGTAGCTCCCTTGGCGAGGGAGGGAAGACAGGTTTTGCTCCAGCTCCGTCTCTCCTTGGTTGCATTTGGCGGGGGCTCCTTCAACGGCGGTGGCAGACGATGTTTGCGGCGAGAAAATGGCGGCGGCCGCCTGCTGTGTTGCCTCGTATTGAAGGGGAACTTCGATGGAAGCAGGGAGGTTTGTGCCGTTCTCTGCCTTGCCTGTTTTCGCCCGTGGTATGCGCCGCGGGAAGTCCGAGGTTCTCGTCGCCCTTCGAGTACGTCTGGGAGTGCTCTGGGTACAGTAGCTCGGGGCTTCTTCCTTGAGGGGGAGGCTGGTGGCAGTGGCATCTCTCAGTTTCCTCGTGCGGCATTTTGCTGTGGTGGTGGTGGCTGAGAGGCGAGGTGGGCTGGCCCGTTGTGCCTCCTCCTGTCGCACGAGGTCTGCTGCCTTCTTCACAAGAAGGTCGTAGGCCCTGGAGTGGCTGGTGTTGCCGCTCAAGGTGTAGCCCGGGGAAAGCCCGGGGGCAGGTTGTCCTCCATCACAGAGGGTGGAAGGGCACCACAGCACGTGCTGTCATGGAAGGGGGTGCATTTAGGGGGACGGGTTAGGCTCCTACATTGATCTTGAAGCCCTAATGAGGGCTGCACGCTAGGCGCTTGTTCAAGAAAAATAAAATAAAGCACGCACGGGTGGCATGAAAAAACTATAGAAAAGAAAAACCTTAGAGACGGCGCGACCAGTTCGCGCTACTCTCCTGTCCGCTTGCGTGACGACACGAAACTCCTGCTACGCAGGAGCCGCTGCAACACCTGAACATCCCCAGCCAAATTAAGCCTCAGCCTCGGTTGGCTCCTCTGAAACGCGGGCTCGACATGCCGAAGTTCTCTCCTGCGCAGCGCCGCGATGAGGGCCAGCGCATGCGCGTCCCCTCCCCATCTCCTCTCACTCTGCCTCTCTCTCGCGCGCCTGTCGACCGCGTTCCCCGCACGCCCTGTGAGAATTAACGGCCACGCTAGAGGGAAGACAGGACGCGCGTAGTGTTCCTCTTCGCGTTCCACGACGCGAAGTCGGTAGCATGCCCAGCGAACGCCAACGGAACGTGATCGTGCAAGTGCTCCGGCTTCGCATCGCCTCATGGTCCCTTTTAGCGGGAGATGGTGTAATATTTTTCTAGTTATTTTTTTCTTTGCCATCTGCTATTGTTTTATTTTTCAACGTCATATCCATGACGGAAATACGTCATTGGAGCCGTGGTGGACCCCGGCATAAAACACTTTCGTGCTAAAGAAATTAAACAATTGGGAAGCAGCGCATTTGCTATGTGCGCCTAATTCAAATATTTCGTGTAGCCTGACTAAAAGAGATCTGCTGTACAACGCGTAAGAAGAATGAGAAGAACGTCAAAAATTGCACACTTCAGGAAAATTCCGACTTCGAGAAAATTGATTTCCAAATCCGCGTTTCCGTGATCGCGGGTTGGCTCTTTCGTTGAGACGTTCTAGAGGCTGAACGAACTCTCGAAAGACGCTCGTTTCAGCCCAAAAACAGCGTTCCGGGGACGGCTGCTACCTATAACAAAACTTAAAGCTTACGTTAGACGGGAGCATTGCAGAATGTGAAAGAAAGAAAGGAAGAAAGAAAAAAGGAAAGAAAGAATTAATAAAGAAAGAAGGAAAGAATTAAGAAAGAAAGGAAGAAAGAAAGAGTTAAGAAATAAAGAAAGGAAGAAAGAAGGAAAGAAAGAAAGAAGGAAAGAAAGAGAGAAAGAAAGAATTAAGAAAGAAAGAAGGAAAGGAAGAAAGAATGAAACGAAGAAAGGAAGGAAGAAGAAGAAAGAAAGAAAGAAAGAAAGAAGAAAGAAAAGAAAGAAAGAAAGAAGAAAGAAAGAAAGAAAGAAACAAACAAACAAAGAGAGAAAGAAAGAAAAAGAAAAATAAGAAAGAAAGAAACAAAGAGAGAAAGAAAGAAAGAAGAAAGAGAGAGAGAAAGAAAGGAAGGAAGAAAGAAAGAAAGGAAGAGAGAAAGAACAGAAGAAAGAAAGAAAGGAAGAAAGAGAGAGAGAAGGAAAGAAAGAAGGAAGGAAGAAAGAGAAGAAGAAAGAAGGCAGAAAGAAAGAAAGAAGAGAGAGAGAGAAAGAAAAAGAGAGAAAGAAGAAGGAAGAAAGAAGAAGAAACGAAGAAAGAAAGAAAGAAAGAAAGAAAGAAGAAATAGAGAGAGAGCGAGAGAGAGAGAGAAAGAAAGGAAGACAGAAAGAAAGAAAGAGAGAGAGAGAGAGAGAGAAAGAAAGAAAGAAAGAAAGAAAGAAAGAAAGAAAGAAAGAAAGAAAGAAAGAAAGAAAGAAAGAAAGAAAGAAAGAAAGAAAGAAAGACAATAGGTCAGCCACGCCCACGTCACGTGCCCTTATTATCACAATGGTGAAAGGGCTCCTGAATTTTTTTCCAAACAGAATTCCTAGTTCCGGAGAACTGTTTACAGCTCTTTCGCGCAACACTTTAAACCGTTTCGCGCTTACGTATTCTTATACGTAGACCATATACGTATCGTTGATTTGTTGAACAAATTTTAGCAGACACCGCGCATTGTGGGAAACTGTTTCATGCGAAGCAGTTGCCGAATAGCACTAAGATTGTAAGCGGAAGTAGTTGGTTGGTGTTCGTGATGAAATTTCCTGCAGCGCTCACGAGAATGATAACGACACAAGAAATGACGAGAACAGGAACTGACTCTCAACTCTAGTTTATTTTGAAAAGCAAGTAAGAAAGTAGTAAATGGGATGGCCGCGTCACCCAACGGTCAGTTCGATTATGGCACTAAGGATAACTTCCTGTTCAGCTCGCGTGGCGGCGTAAGTTAAGGCTGTTCGATGAGGGCATGATACCTTAAAATTTTTTTTGTCAGTCTTGTTTTTCATGAAGAGTGTGGTAGTCTTGCGGCTCCAAGTAATAAGGATTGTGGTCTTGTTTTCCTTCTTTCATCCTTCTTACTTTCTAATTCCTTTTCATAATAAGTTTCAGCTGAGAGTCAGCGCCTGTTCTCGTCGTTTCTTCCGTCCTTGTCCTTCTCGTGAGCGTTGCGTAAAGTTTCATCATGAAGAACCGAGCAAGTGCCTATGCTGAGAGGAAGAGAAATAAACGTTTATTTTATAGAAAGAGAAATAAGCGATGCCTGGTATCGCTCTTAGGTAGGAGGGCTCTCTAGTGCAGGAACCGTCTGGCTTCGACAGCCCTCTTGGCACTGGCGAAGAGTTGAATGAATGAATGAATGAATGAATGAATGAATGAATGAATGAATGAATGAATGAATGAATGAATGAATGAACTTTAATAAAAGTCCGGGCGAGGCGGGGGGACCCGTCTCACTCTGCATCGATGATGATGGCGTCAGGCGACGGCTTGTTGCCTTTTTTTTCTTTTGAGCCTAGCGTTACGCGGTAAATCAATGTCTTTGTGGAAAATAATTAGTTGTGTGCGGATTGGGGTCTTAGCAGGCCTATAAACTACATTGGCGCCTAAAGGTTAGCTGAAGGTCCGTCGTAACGTCAGCACGTGTTACAGCAGAAATACCGGTTTTATCGAAACAAAGTGCACGCTACGTTTCGATGATGTGCATGTCATAAGCAGTGGTCCTTGGCATACTCCCCGGGTACGATAAGCGCTTGACTGTATTTTTCTGAGTCACAGAAGTACATGCGTAATGTTGATTACGTTGTGATTCAGTGGATAACTCACACTACAGCCACATGAAGTTACCCATACATCGTGCCTGTATGAGGTTCTGTTTTTTTTTTCAAAGAAGTATTAAAAGAATTACAACGACTAAATACCAAAGAAACACTAATATAGCTTTCCAAGGAACAATATTCCGAAGAGTCGTACGTATACGGATACCTGCGCGTGAAGTCATACAGCGGGCACAAATCACTTTCATGCGCGTAAACTAGGAAGACCGCTTAATAGATGCACGTGCAATCACCGTGAAACAAGGAAAATAGACTAAGAGTGAGTTGAATATTTTTAATGGGTAGATTTCTTGATATAGGCAAGTGATACTCATAGGCAAAAGATTTCTGCCCTCTTTCCACTCGACGCGCAGGCGTCCGCATGCGCGTAATCTCAGTACCACGGAAGTGCGCAGCGCATATTGACCTTGACTAAGCATACCTTAACGATTTAAATTCTCACGAACTTGTGGTCCTTACTGCTATTTTTCCTCATTACACAAGCCGCCATCTGCATCACCCCCGTTTGTAATTCCCGCCCGCATGCTCTGAGAAGTTGCAGAGCCAACCAAAATAATGCAATGGTTTGTCTAAAATTGAAGAACGTTTTATTTTCTAAACAAAAACAAAAATTACTTCGATTAAACGTTGCCTTCTCTTGGAATCTTAATGACCAGCGGTTATCTTCCTTACCAAACTATTGCAAAATCGTTGAGCGAAACAATACAAAGTACAGGAAAAAACGTTGTGGACAGGATAGTGCGTCTATCCGGTCCAAAACGTTTCTTCCTGTAGTCTCTGTTCTTTCGCTCAGCGATTTCACAATGATGCACCAACTGGCGCAACAGATAGAAATTCCTTCGCGCTAACTGACCTGCCCATGCAAATTTCTTCTTAATCCTTCTAAGATGTCATAACATCCGTTTGTTTGCTGACCCACTCTGCTCTCTATTTTCTCTGTTCGCATGCTCTGTAAGTCGTAAGTATTGCCTCGTAATACTCGTACAGCTTGCATATCACACGCAGCTCACTGCTCGTGCGCACCTGACAAGTTCTGGTGTAGTTAACAATGGTGCTCCGTGCAACGATTACTGCGAAGAGAACGCGCATTTAACGAGGCACCGCAGTGTTAATTAATCTCGTCTCGCGTACCCATTACCGAGCCGAGTGTCCACCTCGAGACGTCATTACTAGTACGCAATCGAAACCTCGATTTCCTCTTCATTATGGCCGTCGTTACCACTCGAGAGGTAATTAGGTTTTCTGGTTCGCTTAGGTTTGCTTCCCGCTTGCATTCGCATAAGAAGATGCAGTTGCCGGTTCTTCACTATGCAGCGCTTCCTCATCACGTCTTTCGAAGCTGTTCTTACAGTTTTATATCTTTCGTTTAGCTTTTGTGCGTACATTAAGTTCGCTCCGTCACTCTCATTTTTCTGTCGTCCTTTAGGACGGCACGTGGAAGGTCTTGACAGGTAGTATTTGCATATATATATATATATATATATATATATATATATATATACGTGTGTGCGTGTGTCGTTGGTTGTGAGCGAAAAATCGGCGCTGTTGTCCGTTCGTGAACATTCGAGGTAGAGACAAATAAATAAATAACAAAAATATTCTGTGGGAGTGGCAATGGAACCCAGTTCTTCTGCGTGGCAAGCACGTATTCTATCACAGAACAACTATCGTGCATGATATTTTTGCGGAAAAACCCCCATACGATGGGCATGCAGTGCGAGAGAGAGAGAGAGAGAAGGAATATAGGAAAGCTAGGGAGGTTAACTATGAACTATACGTCCAGCTTGCTACCTTACACATGGGGAGGAAAATAAGGTAGTAAAAAAGAGAGAATGAGAGACACATTTCACAACCCACACACAGTGCAGGGTTTCACAGGTGGTCGCTCAATCCTGTTGCCTTCAGGTACTGCAGGAGGGCTCGTGTGGCTTTCTGGGCTGACGTGCTGTGAGACCAGGCTTCCAAGATGTTCAGTAAAGGGCCGATCATCGGGTCTCCGCAAAACACACTGGAGAGTCCGGCGATCTTGTTCAAATTGGGGACAGGCGCACAAGAGATGATGAATAGTCGCCACACAGTTGCAGTTATCACAGATATGAATCTGCCATATTAATGCGATCGCTGAATGAATAGGTAAACGCTACACCGACCCACAAACGACGCAGAATGTAGCGTAACGTTGAGAAATCTTGGACGGCAGTTGTAGCTGGAGTAATGATTCAAGGTTCTGTGTGGGACGATCGGAGTTTAGCGGAGAATTCCAGTGCGTAAGCGTGGCGTTATGCGCGATGTGACGAAGTTTTCTTGCAGCGTCTACTCTTGACATGGGTATGAACAGTGCGGGCGATCCGTCGTGGGCACATCGGGCAGCGTCGTCAGCGAGGTGGTTACCACTGATCCCACAGTGACCCGGTAACCATTGTAATGTTATGCCGTGTCCTTGATTACCGAGGAGCCTACTTAACCCATTGCACATGGCCACATGTGCGAAATGCTTTCAGTCCTGCACAGCCTAAGGAAGACAAACAGCAAAGTATTTTACATTCTTTATAATTACCTCGGTTATTTGGCTATCGTGGCCCAAATTTGAACAGAATAAGGATATTGCCTCGGGCAGACCTGGCAGCCGAAAACGTAACGATTTTCGGTAGCTATCAACGGCGTACCGAGAACTTTTTTTGTTTGGTTGTGGGGAGGGGTTTAGTCTACCCTTTATACATGTTGGTGCGAGTGCTTGTATGTGCGCGTATATATCTACACATGCTAAATTGAAAATTTCGGAGGTGTAGCGGGGCTGCGGGGGGTTGACGTCCGCCCTACTGACCCCCCGTCTACACCAATGATATCTATGTTTCATTTAGTCGATGCCCCTATGCGTGCACAACTTCACGAAGCCCAAGTTCTCGCCAGCTTCGAGGCTGGCGTCTTGCAAAGCAGCGCGGAACAGGGGCGACCTCTGAATGCAGCGAGAGAAACCACATGCGCGCGCGCGCGCTTGAGCGCGCCTCTCTGAGCGTGCGTCTAACGAGTGGAAATTGAGTTTGTTCAGGCGTGTCGCATCTGAGTAATTAGCGGAAACCAGATTATAGCGGTCTCCCAACGCTGGCGCGGATCATGTTCTTCCGGCCGACAGTGTCGCGAAGATCGGATGCGGTTGCGTGCAGCTTCTTTACGGTGGTGTAAGTGGCGAAGCTAGAGGGAGAAGCAGAAGAGCACGACGACCAAACGAGTGCTGTTGGCTTTGTTACTAGCAAAGCTGTGCGATCAGCTTCAGTGTGACACGACGCACGGCGGCTTGAAAATGGCTACGTAGCATTGATGGTGTAAACTGTCGCTAGCAAGTATGGCGTACGATCGCTCGATTCAATTGAATAAAACGCTTGCGTTAAGGACAATAATATACTGATTGTTGACGGGCCAGTTGGTACATACTAAGCGTGAAACAGCGCGCCGAGACGTTGCCCCTTCACAAAAATAAATTTGTTTCCTCGAGGGTCGAGTGCAAGTGTAATGGTGAAAAACCTGATAGTGGCAGCGTTTCACTTTGCTGGTGCTGTGACGTCACATATGTTTTTCCCATTTATCGCTTGTCTAGTGAACTCAGTTGTTAGCGTTGTGTATGTGTGCTTCTTTTCGTTTTTGTCCCGTCGCGGCGCGCTGTTTCACGCGCAGTAATACAGAATTTAAAGATAAGCAACAAAAGTTTTATTTCTGTATTCACTCTTTGTTAATTCATCATCCAGAAGCTGATTTACGAGCCACTCTAGAGAAGAATAACGAAGGCTAATCATTGCAACACCCTATGCACCTATGGCGTTATCGCTGAGAAGCATACATCAATATTCAAAGTGGTTTTCTCCGTTTTTTATAGAGTACTTTACATCTCGTTACTGTGTACAAAAAATTTACTGTTGAGTTTGTGTAGCATGCTGCTGAATGCAAGGTGCTACCTTTCAGCCGGAGCCTCTGCGAAATATAAGAACCTTATACATAATAACTTAAATCTTGTGGGATATTCTTTCTTTTCCTTTCTAGGCGCAGTTTCTAGGTCATATATGAAGCGTGAGAATTAACGATCCGTATTTTACTCATTTGTAATCGTGCACTAAACTACGCTTTAATATGAGTTTATCTCTCAAAGCCTTCGTACCAGGGACATTCCAAACAAACAATAGAAAAAGCTCGAAAGCCTGCAAACGAATGCATGTTCGCGAAAAAAGAAAGACGCCAAAAAAAGAAGGAAAGAAGGCAAGCACGCTTTATTTTTCATCTCGCCCCTAGCTGGGAGAAGATGCGGGACTAATGGGCGCGTGACCATTACGTTTCCCCTCGCCTCAGAGCGAGAAAGCGACAAGCCCAAAAATGTCGCAGCTCGTGTGCGCTTTATGGCCGTTAATTTTTGCTCCGCGTAACGAACCATTAAGAGAAACGAGGAGAACGGCGTCGAGACGCGCTGGGACAGGCATGCGATGCTAGGGTGGGTGCTTTTAGAACTCGTTTTCCGGGAGATAATTTAACTGGGAGACACTCGGAAGCACTTTTTAAAACGGCTCTAATGGGCGAAGACGTGGCATCACCCGGCGAGACGAGGACGGCGTGCTAACGCGTCCCGCCGAAAGGTTTGCTTACGCACTACGCGAGTAAATAAAGAGCGCAAGATGCGCGCTTAGTGGGCGTCGCGCTCGTTGAGACGCCCTCGCGACCATTGCTCACATTTTTCTACCCTTCCTCGACTAAAAAAGAGAAAACGGAGAGTACGACTCTTATAACAGTTCTCTTCCTTAATTCTGTCCTTCGCGCTAGTTTCACGCTTCCGTCTTTTTTGCCGCCCTTTGCTACTCTCCTATTTCGCAGCGCATTAGTGAGAATGTTTTAGTCCGTCTATGTGACCTTTCCCAATCCCCCTACTTATTATTCGTGTTGCACTGGGTTTGTGGATGAGTAAGTGTGTTTGGTTGCCGGTACGCAAGTAACGTTTTTATGGATACGCAGTTATCCTCGTATAAATGCACTGTTAACCTAGCTGCCAAGATGTTGTACAAATGCAAGTGTATCCACGGCCGGACTAGAAAGACGTGCTAGCGTTGCTCGCGCGCCTTTCCGGTCCGGTGGTGGGGCAACATGTATTATTGCGATAGTAGTCATATAGACAATATGCACAGCCGTCAACACGCCTAACACGGACGCTCCCCAACATGGTCTGAGCCGGTTTCCCTGAAGCCAGCCCTGAAGCGTTGGGCGCCGTTACGGAGAAAATGGACAGATTTAGTTGAGCGTCCGCAACAGTTTTACGGACGTAGACTGCCATAGGATACCAATGGCAGGCTGCGTCCACAGAGCTGCTGCGGACGCCCAACTAAATCTGTCTATTATCTCCGTATGTTTGGACAACACCTCGGACAACAGAGGCCAACACACCGCGGCGCAGTCAACCGTCAAGCAAGTCCAGGCCACGCTGCGGAGCGTTCGTGTTAAACGTGCTGACGGCTGTACCTGCAGCCGCCCGAATTTTTAACTAGCGTGTGAAGCGGTGGCTTTTCTGTGTGTCAGCGCCATATAATGCAACGAAGTTGCAAAAGAAAGTTGTTTTTTGGGCATGTGCTTTATAGGCATGCACTTGCCCTGACTTCTTTTGGGACATAATTCAGTCATATGGCAAAGATACACAAAAAACATTACCGCTCGCGCACGCTAGTTAAAGATTTGGGCGACTGTACATTCTATGTGCGAGTGAAGGCGTGCGAGATTCAGCCGGTGACCGCGGCTCAGTGGAGAGGAAACGCGCCGGCCGCGTCTACGTTACACCGGCAGGAACTGCGTACTTCGATGGGCCGGGCGCGGTCGCACGCGCCCCATGTTGATAGTAGTTAGCGCACGGCTCATACCTTCGTACGTGCTGCTTTCACCCCTCAATTTCCGTCGAAGCGATAGACAGCACTGAGGTCGCTTCGCTGCCAGGTCGGATGCTCAAGGAGCTAGCTGCTAGCCTTGCTTCGTACAGCACTCCGATTCATTTGCTGTCGTATTTATTGTTTCCATTCTGCGGCAAAACTTTGACCCTTTTTATTAATGTCCCACTTACTGAATGTGAGCATTGAGCGTTTCTGAGCGTGCGCTAATAAAAATACAACTGCTTGAGCAAGTTTGCAAGACGTAGTGAGAGAACTGCACTGTGCCGAAAAATAAGGACAGGTGAAAAGCACGAAGCAAGAAGAGATGTGACGCCGCACTCGTCCTGTGTTTCCTTTTCATTTGTCCTCGTTCTTTCGTGCTGCAGTTATTTTATCGCGTTGGTTATTGCATCGGCGCAGGTGCTTGCCGTTGCTCTTATATTTCAATAATAATTTTCTTCAACATGTGTTCTACTAAGCAAGCGCAACGAGAGCGAGCTTGTCGCCTTGAACATGGGAGTGCAGTTGGGCGGTTCGCGACTGTTTTATTCTGCATTGGTATTTCAGTTAACCTGTTCGATAACATTACTTAAGATGCATTGCGACATAGCCATTGATCGCTTTCCGTGCATATGACATTTTGGAAGATAACTGGTGAAAAGTATTTAGTAACAAAGAAAGTGGCTTAGGCAGAACGATTGGCTGCCCGGTAAGGTGCGCTGACAACTTATCTCAGAACACGAAAACAGTGCTTCTATACCCGAATGATACGATGCGTTACACCTGTGTTCAGTTCCCCCTACTTTCTCCTTTGTGAAGTAATATGCGCAAGCCATTTTTTAAGAAGCTTGAGAAAATTGTCCGCGTAGCAATTTCGGCTAGTTGGTATAGCTTCACCTTCAGCGTGCAACACGAAAATATAATTAATAACTGAAGGCACGAGCGCTGGGGCCCTCAGTTGTTTCTTCGTGTTGGGCGCTGTTTGAACTGAAGAAAATGTCAGATTTATTATATACAGGTGCAAAAAAAAAATTCTACATCCGCAGTACCCACGGCACATTAGTAATATCGTAATAGATGATTATGTGAAAAAAATGGGGTTCAATCATTGTTAATAACACATAGCGCATAAATAAGCCACCTAGTGTAATTTATAACTCGCAGATTTTTCTAAACAGAGGTTCTGTCTAACGACGACACGCCGGCACCACGCTTTTCTGCGGTAAACTCTCTTGTGCATCTCACGAAGGTGCACTGTACACGGCAGGACACCTCACTGGCGGTTTTTTTTAGGCCTAAGATAACCAACTTGAAATAAAGGCAATACTTTTTGGATCTCCAGCTGTGGCGTCCCTTCCCTCGCAGCTACCCCTTCCTCTCCTCTTTTGGTCATTTCCGCTTCCGCTTTCTTCCGCAATCCTTTCACCGAGATCGCGACCACGCACAGGATGATCGAGGGAGAGTCCACTTCCGGCTTCGAAACACGCGGCATCTCCTCGCTAGACCAAGGTCTTACCACTCTTCTTGCTTTTTTTTACCGCTTGCACGAACTAGAAAGTCGATGTTGTAGAGTGCAGACGATCAAGCACACAAGGGGAAGCTGTACTCGCTTTTATACCCCAGTGGTAGTGCATCGCAGATCATTCCACGACAAGTTCTGTACACATCCATAACGCTCCTCCAGCATCCTTCCGAACTGAACATTTTGATTTTGCTCTCGCTCTTTTCTAAGCATCTCCTCGAGCCTGCTTTTCAGGCAGTATTAGTTGTTTCATTGCCGTATTTCTCTCTCACTTCTACTACCTTCTCTCTTCAAATTCATAGTGTAACTCTCCTCCTCCCTCCGCCTTTATGTCCCACTCTGTCTCCTGTGCACTTAGAATCCATTCTAGTTATCCAGGTTTCAAATCTGTGCACTCCAATTGTCAACTCACACTCATTTCTCGTAACTTCCATGGTATAAAATTACGACGCCGTTCACCTGGCTTGCTTCTCTTTGTTTCTCTGAGGCAAATTTTCAGTGAAATATAACTTGCAGATGTGTCGTAGCCACTTGGCGCGGCGGCGTTAATTTTTCGTCTCCGTATTACGCTAAGCTTGCAGTGATTTCCCGGCAGTGCAAAGCCTGCATAGGGAAAGCTTGCCTCATGGTGTCAAGCATTGAGGCAAAATGGAGACAATTCTGTTTTAACCACTGCTGGTGGCAGCAAAACCGCAGCTTCTTGGTTTCTAATTTGGAAAGCTTTCAAATGCCCGGAAGTTATATCCGTACCAACAAGAACTAAGAGGCGCTACAATATACGGGAAAGCCTCAGATGTCTTAGCGTGAAGCTATTGGGGTTTAACAATGGTACGGTTAGTTATGCCGTTATAAGTAGAATCAGCTCCAACAAGGTTGAGGCTGGTAAAGTTTGCCATTTCGCACTGCATTGCAGTGTTGTGTAACAAGCCAGTATATGGTGTGGTGGTCCTCAGAAAACGACTGTGAATATGCAGGTTACATTAACAGCAAGGCTTGAAGACGAGTGCAAGTACAGGCTAAACTGATTTAGGTTTGACGGAAAGGTAGCTTCACGAGAGCCCTGTAAGTGATCGTTTGTGGTTCCCTTTGTTTCTTATTTGTGTGTGTGTGTGCGTGTGCTTGTGCGTGCGCGTGCGTGTGTGTGTGTGTGTGTGTGCGCGTGTGCGTGCGCGTGCGTGCGTGTGTGCGTGCGTGCGTGCGTGTGTGTGTGTGTGTGTGTGTGTGTGTGTGTGTGTGTGTGTGTGTGTGTGTGTGTGTGTGTGTGTGTGTGTGTGTGTGTGTGTGTGTGTGTGTGTGTGTGTGTGTGTGTGTGTGTGTGTGTGTGTGTGTGTGTGTGTCAGCTGCAGGCATCTAAAACCTTGTAATTTTCTTTGCGTCTGGGTCTCGCTAATTTTATTCGAATGTTTTGAACTTCGTCATGCTATGGCACGCGGGTGCGAAATTGCAGCGCAGCTGTTTAGGTGTATTAGCACAATGTGTATGCCGTACTACAAGGCAAACACAGTGTGCTGTGCAACTTGCTCTGATCAGAAGCCAGGACTTTTATATGACTTTACCTGTATTTTTGAACACCGGAGCTGTTTGAACTAGAGCTTGGTTTGTAGTCGTGGACTGAAAACTCGGCGGATATGTGCCACAGAAAGCGGGTATGTGCAAAGTAGCTCCCAGCATAGCATAGCTATGCACAGTATGTTGTAGCAAGGGTGTGGGAAAGGGAAGTGAGGGTGAGAAGAAAGGAAAGGGCGAATGTAGAGGGTAAAGCGTGGCACGGCCTTGTATAATATAGTTTAGTAAATAGATGGGAAAAGGAAAGTTAGTGTATTCTTTCTTTTTTTCGTTCTGCTCAGCAACATCGTGGTGTGTTTTGTAGCGTCCAAAGTTTTCTAGTTTTCGCCACCCTGTTCATTGTTAGCACGACCTTCTCTTCACTTTATTCGTTATACTGGGACTCCCTTAAGGAACGAATGGCTTAGAAGCTGCACTATTCAAGCTTCTGCATTAGGAGCTTACTCCTAAGACTAACCATCTCCAGGATTAGGCAGAATTGTTGTTGAAAATGCGCTCCTAACTATCAAAAAACAAAAATGATAAACATATTCTTGGGAATTTTATTGTGCCGAGCTTGTGCTGCCACTATTCAAGTGCGGAATTCTGCATTGATATAACCATGCAGACATGCTAGCCAGTAAGTGAACTTGAATGAAATTTACTTTTCAAGTTAAAATTGCCGCAATATATAGTTGATGGGTGTAAAGCAAATAGCCCTGACCTAATATTCAAGTTGTGTAGTAAACAAAACAACAATTTGAGGATAACATTTAGACAGCAAACAACCAAATGTGCAAGTTAAGCATCCGTAAATTCACCGAAATTTTGGAAGAATAAGCTTTAAAGAGCATTTCCAGTGGACACCGTCTCAATTGTCTTCATATGCCTGTGGCATGTTTCATAACTGTAGTTTTGAAGATACGGCCTGTTCTTTGAGACACACGGGAAAAATTCGTTCATTTAGTCCATTTTTATTGTGCTCTAATATCCAGGCTAATGCATGAAAACGTTCAAAGTTCACCATCTCGATATCATGAATTCGTACTACTCAGCTAACACAGAAACCAGAAAAAGAAATGAACAAGAAAATAGTGAAGAAAAACTTCGCACATTCGAACGCACGCGTATAGAGAATCTCTTTGCTGCCATCAATGCCGAAAGCAAAGTCCAAAACATCTAGGATGGTCATCATTCATCACATTTAAGTCCACAAGTGTACTTTTTGTGCCGTTCGTTTCTAAGCACATTTATGGCCCTTCTCCTCATTCTGTCAAAGTCTTTATTCCGCTAGAAACGTTACTTACATACCTGCCCCATACCACGGTGACATTCAGGTTATGAAAGGTACACATAAAAAATAGGACAGGGCGAGTGGCATGAGCACTGCATACAATAGCACCCTGAATGTAACAAGTTACAGAACCGCGGCTTACACTTTGATGTTTATAAAAATGGGAGCTGTTTCTGATGCATACAAAGGCACATCACTACCTTCGAGAGAAAGAAAATTACAAATGACTGCCGACGTTAAGAAAAGATCGGTTTAAGGGTTGGTTTAAGGGTTATAGAGCACTGCACGGGCCCGGGCCGGCCGGAAAGCCCGGGCCCGGCCCGGCCAGCGGGCCGGGCCGGGCCGTCCGAAGCGTTTTCCGGCGGGCCCGGGCTGGGCTTGGGCTTGAAAGTGCGGGCCCGGGCCGGGCCCGGGCTTGAAGCTGCGGGCCGGGCCAGACTCGGACCCGCTCATTAAAAGGCGTAAGTCGGGCTTTCGAGCACACGCGACCGTTATGCACTGCATAGTCTAAGGTATACTGTGCCAAGCTGAAGTGACACGTGCAAAGAGCTGGCTCTTAGTAAAGCTTAGCAATAAAAATAGAAAAACAGTTGAAGTGCTATTTTTTTCACCAGTATAGATATAGATTGGCACTGTATATTTTCACTAACGTTTCGTCTGCGGGACCAGACTTTGTCAAAATAACAAGTACATCGTGGTGGGTTTCCTTATAAGCACGCCAGGTCACGTATATATATATATATATATATATATATATATATATATATATATATATATATATATATATATGTGTGTGTGTGTGTGTGTGTGTGTGTGTGTGTGTGTGTATTAACAGCACTAACAAAACAATGGGCCAGATCACGGTTGTTCCCATGTCCCATGGGAGGAATAAAGATTTCGGTCTTTTATTCGAGGTTGACACATACGGTACATTTCATTTATATTCCTTGGTATTACGTGCCAAAACCACGATATGATTACGAGGCACGTCGTAGTGGCATCGGATCAAGTTCGACCACCTCGAGTTCTCTAACGTGCACCTAAAGGTAAGTATGTACACGGGTGTTCTTGCATTTCGCCCCCATCAAATTGCGACCGCCGTGGCCGCGGGAATCGCACCCGTGTCCTAGGATTAATCAGCGAAACAGCTTAAGCGCTGAGCTACCATCGCGGGCAAAGCAACATTTCGATGCATGTACACACCGAATTTTCCGTCCGATCGCCCGCTACAAAGCGCACGGCATCATTAATAATCATCATCAACAACTAATATCCTCTAGCGGGCCCGGGTCGGACCTGGTCATGAACAAGCGCGCCCTGGATTAGTTTAGTAATAAACGCCGGGCCCATGCCGGGCCCGGGCGTGGAACGACGGGCCCGGGCCGGGCTCGGGCTGGGTACGGTCAAGTACGCCCGGGCCCGGGCCGGGCCCGGGCTTGGAACCACAGGTCCGGGCCGGGCTCGGGCTGGGTTCGGTCATGTACGCCCGGGCCCGGGCCGGGCCCGCGCTTGGAACCACGGGCCCGGGCTGGGCTCGGGCTTCATAAAGCGGGCCCGGGCCGTAAAATCCGGCCCGTGCAGTGCTCTAAAGCGTTAACACTCCGAGTAACGTTTAGGTTACGTGATTTTTCCTAGTTGTATGTACATTGTTCATTGAAAACTCAAGCGCGAGCCGGCACAAGGACACGTGAGGGAAACGACACCATCGCAATGACGTATATGTACCAACAACCTTTCCTTTCCGTCCTACCTTAATCTTCTCTCATAAAAGGCGGGGGGGTGAGAGGGTCCCGCAAATTCTGCACTGACATATCGATGTAGTTATCATGCTATGCCTGCATGCACCGGTGTCCGGACGTCTTCTTGACGATTCATACGGCCCGCTGTCACCGGGGAAGTTGAACAAATATTTCTATTTGACCGTTTTATTACTATTTACGTGCTCCCTCGAATCATAGAGTTTCCTAAAATTAACTACTCTGGCGCTGCGATCGTTCAGCTACCATGGGAATGATGGGTAGTACACAAATTTGCATAGTCTTCGTGCTTGCGGCTTCAAACGTACTTGTGGCTTTGTTTATTGCTGTGTTTTGGCGTTCGTTTCGGATAAAAGAATAGACCGTTGTGAACTTCGTGACCAGCTTTGATTTGGTGAGCCTAAAAAAGTTAAAGTAGTGAAGTGAAACTGCTGACTTTTGCTCAACTTCGTTTTGCGACAAAGCAGATGCAGCCGACTCGGTGCCAAACGGAGCCGAAAGAACGAAGTTTATACAAATTTGTGTACTACCCATCATTCCCATGCTGGCTGAAGCGTCATGCGTTGCAGCTCCCATAGACACTAGCGCCAGAGTTCCCTCTAGTAAGTATTTTAGGAAACTCTATGCCTCAAATGAGAGTGAATCAACTGCATAAACTAAACAGACCATGTCCCAAGAATCAGAAGGGAAGTACGTCTCGACTCTAACGGAAAATCAAATTTACATTGTATGAGAAAGATCGCTGCAAGACCGTATGCATGACGTAGTTGTACATATCGCCCAACCAAAAGGCTTAGAGGAAGCTTCCGGCGCACAGCTAATATACTGCATAGTTCATCACAGGCAACATCGCCTACTCTGGGCACTTGATTCTCAGGAAAGACTTTTCTTCGCGTGTAATCATCATGGCAGTCTTTAGAGGAATTCCGTAAGGGAGGGGGAAGGCTTGCAATTTGCTCTGGGAAACATGTTGGAAGGAATTTCTTTTCAATTCCCACAGAAGCAAAATTTTCACTTTCTGACGCACTGCCACGGTGGCCGTATTTAGATGGAGGTGCAAGAATACTCCCGCGCTTAGATATAGGCACGCGTTAAAGAACCACGCCTGGTCAAAATTAGGAGATTCCCGCTGCGGTGCCACGCCCCATGATTGTATAACGGTTTCGCCACGTGAAACCCCACAATTCAGCTGTCAGTTTCGGCAACGCCGATGCTGTGTTACAAATGCATACACTGAAAGCCAATACACAACACTCCGAGCCACTCCCTGTAGAAATGTATGTGCGCAAGCGCTGGTCTCCCACCGAACCTGGCGTGAGCAGAGGTGCTTTGCGGGCGCTCTTGTATCACCATTGCTTGCACTCTTTGCATTTTTTCCTTCGTGTCGAAACCAAAGTAGAAGGCAAGGGGGTAAATCTCTGGCCGCACGGATGGATAGACACCGCCCACAATTCCCTGTCTTGCCACCTGACACCGCCCTGTTTTACCGCGCACCCTAAGCCTTTATGCACGAAGACTTGACCCATAAACGCCTAGGGACATTGTTTTTTTCGAGCGATACTATACTTTCAGGACGATGAAGTGCTCAATGACCCGTCACCGTTACGCAACAAATTTGCTTTAAAATTAACTCAGACCTCAGGCGTTGCTTACATAAAGAGCCTGAAGAAGAAAAAAAAACGCCCCACTGGCTTGTAGGTCCCACTCGTGTCTTTCTATATCGTGAAAGGTGCTTGTGGACTGTGAGAATTACTGCTTTGAGCAGTTATTTAAATAGATGTTGTGTGTTTTGTTCAATATTAACGGCAGAGTTACACTCCCGCAAGCGAAAACCATAATCTAAATGTGATGTAGGCCTGTTTCGCGGGCTCAAAATCAGCTCACTTTATTCGAACCATTACTGAGCGTTCGTGCGTTCTTTCGAATGCGTGTCGGAACTCCTGGAGAAGTCTGGAAGGTACTGTGAGCCTTAAATGACAAAATTTTTCGTGTTGAGAGCGTTGCACCCGATCTCACCTAAAGAATAATAAAACGCACTCAATGTATTTGCGTGGAAGCATATTTTACGCAGAAACCATGGGTTACCTACGACAGTCGATACCAATCATTTCCACAAAAAGTAATACGCTATATTACGCAAGTACAACACTAGGTACAGTACTATTTAAAGGCACAACGCAGCACTACACGTGGTATCATTACTCCGTCTTTCCTCTCCACAGCGTGTTGTCCTCTAGTAACATCTGTTCTCTGGTAACATGTCATCTCAAGTTTATTCGATACTGGCATTCGCTTTTAAAACATGGCGCTCCCGCTTTCCTTCGTCTTATTTTCTTCATGCAAATGATGAGCATAATGAGAAGTGCACAGTTGAGTTGTAGCGGTTTGCTTTTGGCATTATTGATAATACAGTATTATTAAAAAATCCGGCAGATCCCACGCACTGTGGGAATCGATGTAATGCGAAGCAGCCAGCAAACAGCTGCATGCAGTGCTTTGTTTATTTTTGAGCCAAATGAAATCATTTTGCCATGGCATCTAGTTCACCATATATCGCATGTTTGCCAGTACGCGTGCACGCACAATGTGGTATATACCATGCCAATGAAACGTATATTCTGGTATATACACTGCATGACCGGTCATTTATGTACATCACGCACTCCTGTCATGCCATACCAATTTTGGTATATATCCAGATATCTAAACGGCCGGAAGCGCACCATAACAGTGTCATGTAAATCATACCGTACATTACATGCATAACATAATTCGCATGTTAGGACCTGTCATTTATGTTCGTCATACAATCACATCGCATAATACCAATTTTGGTGTATATCAAACGAGCGAAATGGCCGCGAGTCCACCATGAGCATGGCATGTAAATCATGTCGCACATGACTTGCCTGTCACGATTTTCATGTTACCACCTCTCATTTACGTTCGTCATACAGGCGCGTCGCGCAAAACAAATTTTGGCGTATATCAAGCTAGTGAAACGTCCGCGCATGCACCATGAGCGTGGCATGTAAATCATGACATGCATGTAATGGTTTCATGTTACCACCTGTTATTCATGTTCTTGATACAGACACATCGCGCAATACCAATTTTGGTGCATATTAATCTAGCGAAATGGCCGCGAGCGCACCATGAGCGGGCCATGTAAATCATGTCGTACATTACACGCATGTCATGGTTTTCATGCTACCACCTCTAATTTACGTTCGTCATACAGTCGCGTCGTGCAATACTAATTTTGGTGTATATCATGCCCGCGAAACGGCCGCGAATGCACCATAAGCGTGGCATGTAAATCATGACATACATGACATGCATGTCATGGTTTTCACGTTACCACCTGTTATTCATGTTCTTCATACAGTCACATCGCGCAATACCAATTTTGGTGTATATCAACCTAGCGAAACGGCCACGAGTGCGTCATGAACGTGGCATGTAAATCATGACGTGCATGACACGCGAGTCATGATATTCATGTTACCACGTGGCAGTTATGTTCGTCATGTCGAAATGTCTCGTCATACCAGTTTTCGTATATATCCATTCATTTAAACGGCCGCGAGCGCTCCGAGACCATGTCATATAAATCATGCCGCACATGACATGCGTGTCATGATTTTCACGTTAGGACCTGTCATTATGTTCGCCATGAACTCTTGTCACGTCATACCAGTTTTGGTATATATGAAATTAACGGAATGGCCGCAAGAGCCCCAAGGCCGTGGAATGTAAATCATGCTGTTCATGACATGCATGTCATGATTTTCATGTTATGACCTGTCATTTATGTTCGTAATACGGTCATGTTATTCCATACCAATTTTGGTATACATCCGATTAACGAAACGGCCAGGAGAGCACAAAGTCGTAGGCGGCTAGATTAGATAGATAGATAGATAGATAGATAGATAGATAGATAGATAGATAGATAGATAGATAGATAGATAGATAGATAGATAGATAGATAGATAGATAGATAGATAGATAGATAGATAGATAGATAGATAGATAGATAGATAGATAGATAGATACGCTCAAACTCGCAGAAGTTCGGTAAGAAATGCTTCGCATTTAAAACGAAAGTTCTCGCCTCTTCGTAACAAAGTTCGTGATCGTCTAGGAATCGCCAGCTTCAGATTCAGAAACAAAGCACATGCACTACGTTGGCAGTGAATTCCTGAGTCTTCAATAGCTGGAGCTTTAAAATGATTTTCATTTTTTTTTTTTTTCGCGACGGAGCAGTCTAGATGGCCACGGGCTTCGTACTTGGCATGTGGTAAGGTCAGATGGGACGAAAGTACGCGGAGTTCATCTTCGAGGCGCGGCCTACATGTAATGCGCCTGACGCCAATATGGCAGTAAGTGCAGCATATCCTTGCGGTCGTGACTGCACGAACATATTAGAGATGCCACATGCTAACTGAAGCATGCGGTTCAATTGGCTGTAATTTAGCGAGTAATACCCGAGTACTACGTCAGGCAACGGGGCACAGTCGCAAGTGGCGGAGGAGGAGATGAGTAACTGTAGGTTACCATTGGTCAAGATCGCCGCCAGTACTTAAGCGTGTCTTGCTACTCAATCTTGTACGCGCAAGATGAGACTGACAGCAAAGTGTCACAATATTGAAAACGTGCGAAGCGTCTCGGCGCGTTGGCTGCGCGAGGGAAATCGCTAACACTGTGCAAAACGAGCTTGCACACACGCCAAGCATTCCTAAAGGTGCTCCATTCCGCCTGTTCTTACACGCGCCTGTGACGTAATGGTTAGCGCATCGATTGGGCTTCGGCACCAGAGGCACAGCGTTCAAATCGTTGTGTCAGAACATCATTATTTTATTTATTTGCTTACGAGCTCTACTTTAGTTTTGCTGTCCTTTCCCTATTTACCCGCTCTTTCTGTCCACCCTTCTTCCGCAACTGCTCAAAGTGTGCAGATGCCGCCTTGTGTACAGGTGTTTTCGGCACCTGCCGCTGGTTAAAGATCGAGTCAGCGGACGATTATTTCCGAGCTGACGGTTCCACATGTAGCGTAATAAATGGGCTTGTCACGCGTGCGTATAGTTCCGAGACAAAACCGATGCAAAATATTCTTTACGTGTCGTTGAGACTGTCGGAATACTTCACACTCACTGTGTAGATCAACTGCGAATAAAACTGGCCCTGTAAACAAGTTTGGGAAACACATCTCTTTGTCTAGGTCTCGTAACATGAGACACGTGTTCGATTGCGATAGCTAATAAAATGGGTCACCAAACTTTTCAAAGATCTGCTTCTGCCTAAACACCTGCCGTTTTATGCCCTTTGATTCGGCCGTGACACGGGAACCCACTCTTAATATCACGTTCTGCTGTAACCCTTTGTCGTGTTAGACACCTTCTGCGGTTTCTGCGAAAGAAAATAACCTTTACAAAGAATTCCTCGTGGACGCGAAGTACTTATCTGTGCTTCTAAGCGTACCACTTAAGCACCACGTTTGGCCTAAGCGCCATTAAAACTCATAGTTCATCATCAGACGCACAGTTCTCAAATTGTGCGTTCCGTCAACAGCTCCTCACGATGCAGAATCTCTCCTTGGATTTGCGTCAACATTCAGCATTCGAGATTTTTCAGAGCAACGTCTAAAATAAACCCCAATAAGACTTTTCTCGTTTGTTTTGCGTGTAAATATGATTTCCAAAAAACCAGTGCAATGCCAATGCAACAATACGTGTATTTGAACTTAGCATCTGATTTACTTCACGCGATGCCACGTGCTTTTACCGTTGTATTGTCTTTATAGCTGTCATGACGAGTAGGCTTCTACTTTCTTACTTTCTTTGATTCCCTCCGTCATCCTCATGCTGACGTTTTCCAACGAATACCATCACGTACGTAGAGGGGCGTGGATCTGCTTTTGCCAACGCACCTGCTATCTTCGCTGACGTCACTTGAAATGCACACACGCACACACACACACACACACACGCAAACACACAACACACATACACATACACATACACACGCACGCACGTCCGCAGACAAGAACGCACACACAATCACAAATAAACAATCTACACCAACCTAAGGGTTGATCTTCAGGACTATAATAAAGTTCATCATACCATACCAAGTGTAGCACGTGTTTCCTTAATACTTGCCTCAGTGACAAGTTTCCTTGCATCATAGATTCTTTAATTCGTTGTATTGCGTGTCGTCGACGAACGGAGCACACTGACTTACCTCGCACTGCCTGAGCATCCCATGAAATAACTAGAAATAACGAAAGTGAAATAATAACCACACTCCATTCGGAGTGAAGCGTCTGCCTACGTCACGAGTCACGTGCGCCTTTGGGTCACTTTCCCTATCACCCTCCTTTCGTTCACAGGAATCGAGCGGGTCGCAATCCTGCTCCGCTTGTTCGTTGTGCCAAGCTGTAGTACCGAGTCAACGCGCGGCGACACATGACCATAAAACATTCTTGCTCACTTGCTGCGCGTTTCCAGCACTGACCCGACCAGAGCCTCCTCAGGGGACGTTGACCCGACATTCCTGCGCACAGCAGTAGCACGTAAGGATAGTTCCGTACGTGGGTAGCACATATCGGTGAAGGTAGTTGTCGTGGGGCCTTTGTGAGGATTTGGCTCGCCATCACCTCGTACGCCTCGGTTGAAGGGACGTCCCGAAGCGGATGCGAAGCAGTAAGTGGCTGCCCTCTAACTGCCTATTATGCAACTAGCTCACGATGTTTGGCTCTCCTCATTTTCTAGAAATCTCGATGTCGAGAGAAATACGACTCGAAAGAAGTCGAGCGCTCGAATAGCACCGACGTGCCGCGGGCCCTCGGAGCGCGGAGAGAGGACTTTTCTTCCGCGGTTGCTATGACGCCGTTGCCATTTGATGCTGCGAAACCGCTTTGGTCAAAAAGGCACGTGACTTCCGCCGCTTTCTCTCTCACCGCGCAGCAGTTGCGGCTTCCTACCGCTGGGTGCCGTGAGCCGACAGCGGTGGCTTCGACGGGCTTTTTTTCCTCACTTCTATATTTTTTTTTTACCTTGACTCCGTCTCTTTGAGGGAAACGAAGCCGCCGCTTGGCGGTATGCGTTTATAAAGAACAAAAGGGAAAGGATGAACGAAGAGCGAAATCTAGCTCTGTGCAAAAGTGTATCAAAATTGGATGCCACGAATTTGTAAAATTCCTCCTCTGTGCGCATCAGATCACATTGCATAAACGAAGGAAGCGTTCTTAAAAGAGGAGCCTCTGCATAGCCGCACTTGCTGTGATGGCTTTAAAGATAGAAAATAAGGTAATGACAATACTGATGGCTACAGTAATAACCTCTACGTGCAGATGACTCAACAGCTGGTATTGTAATTGATCAATAGATTAATGAAGCGAAGTTATTATCAGTGTGCAGATATCACTAGCATTCTTTCACTCGAAAACCGAAGTTTTGTTTGTTATCGCCCTCTGTCCCACATAGGCCGCTACCTCATCACATCAACTGCCACGACATTACCTTGGCCGATAGATTATTGTTTAAGGCGTTCTGTTTATTTCAACACCACTACACGGCGATGTCTTTCTCGCGCCTGCGGTAGCACAACCTAATCTCTTAGATTAGGTGTCCCTGCCACTGCAAAAGGCTTAGCCACATTTCATCATCGTCACAATCATCATAAGCGGCTACTGAAACAGCAGCAATGGGGATAATTATAATATCTGGGGTTTAACGTCCCAAAACCACGATATGATTATGAGAGACGCCGTAGTGGAGGGCTCCGGAAATTTCGACCACCTGGGGTTCTTTAACGTGCACCTAAATCTAAGCACACGGGCCTCAAACATTTTCGCCTCCATCGAAAATGCAGCCGCCGCGGCCGGGATTCGATCCCGCGACCTTCGGGTCAGCAGTCGAGCGCCATAACCACTAGACCACCGTGGCGGGGCAGCAGCAATGGGGAAGATATATATATATATATATATATATATATATATATATATATATATATATATATTTTTTTTTTTTTTTCGAAAGAAGATTTCTGGCTATCAGTTAAAATATATAAGAGGAAGTCACAGTGACAAACATAACAACATTTATTCTGAGCTTTCGGCCGGGGACCGGCCTTTATCAAAAATGACATTATGACATTGCGTTCGGGTGTAAGTACAGATTGTCGCAATACAGACACAGATGCACGCACCGTCGCGATTCGTTGGAGCGGGACAAGGGGAGGGCCAGAACAGCAACAGCAAAAAAAAAGCAAATACATCTATATATATATATATATATTTAATGAAGAGTCTGGTTTCGGTTGCCGTAAAACAATTAGGAAAAAGGTATACGCTTCAAAAAACTTATTTCTCGACGTTTCGGTGCTACTTTTTTCGGTAATTTAGTGACTTACTCGTTACTGCTTCCTAACTGTAATGGGTAACGTACTTACGTTAACATTTTTCGGTAACTTAAGGTGTCCCGTTACTCCTTACTGTTTATTTCAATTATTCCTGAAGTGTTACGCACAACTCCTACGTCTCGTAGGGGCCACATTCCCAGAGCTATCTTTATGTCACAGCGGTGGACTGCTATTGCCTTGCCAGGCGTTGACAATATAGCAATATCAACTCATGCGTCCGTCGAGCGCCTCTTTGCCGTAGCTGCGGACGTAATCACCAAGAACCGAGGCATGCTGTCTCACGACAGCTTAGAAATGTAGCTGTTGCTTAAATTCTACAAGTTGTAGTTCTCAGCAAGTTGTCCCTGCAATACTATAGCGCTGTTTGTCAGTTCTGTTTTAAAAATAAAATTTGCTTCTTTGTGCTTCTAACTGCGGGTATACGTTTCTGGTTTAATTCCTGAGCGAGCGAGGCTGATCTTGAATGCCATTGCATAAACACCCGCAGTTTTCGCGGAAACTATATACGTTAACGAGAGCAAAATTTATTTATGCTGCAAATATTTTTCCCGGGACTATGTAATTTAGGGATGTCCTTATTCCGGCAAGGTCTGAACATATGTTTTGTACTCTAGTGGAAGCACGCTGTCAGAATTACTGTAAATTTGTTGAGAGATCAGTGATGTTTTCTTTCCGGAGAGCGTTGGGGATGAAATCTCATTTCCTGTTCAATTTTAGAAATGGCTACCCCGTGCCACGAAGTTATAAGCCGTCACATGGAACTCTACAGTAAACATTAGGCCACCGTAATATTGCTAAAGTCCGGCACACTTGGGCAAAGTTTTCTATTTATATAAGTAATTCACCTAAAATCGTTGTTTTGGTTAGGCGTTTTATGTGAAATATAAATATGAGGTTTATTAAACTGTTATTTTGGTTACTGCAGCCAGGGCGCACTGAATCGAATTTCTGACCCAGGAGTAACGGCAGAAGTAACGTGCGTTACTTTTTTTCGGTAACGTACAAAAAACGACTTCTTCCTCTCTCTCTCTCTCTCTCTCTCTCTATATATATATATATATATATATATATATATATATATATATATATAGTCTAGCGTTTTTTTAGAAAAAGCTTACATTTTTCAGCGCGCAATATGTTCACATTGTGGGCTTTATCAGTTTATCTAATAAATGATAAAAATACTGCGGGAACGAATGAAGCAGAAACATTGCCTTTGACGCTCATAGGGGGAACATACCGTTCCATCATTTTAGCACTATTGCCGTTTTCAGAGTTGCCAATGACTTTCGAGTAAATGTCGCCAAACGAAGAGCAAAAAGTCGCCAAAAGTCGCCATTTTTTTACAAATGTCGCCAAAGAAGTCGCCATTCTAGATATGTGCGGCATACCTAGTAATAAAAGTTTCCACTCACGTATAGCCCCGTAGAATACAGTACCATCCAAGACCCTGAAATTATGTTGACGTTTCTCAATGCCAGTCGTTTCGGCCGCTTTACCATGGGAGTGCATAGTGCTGCTTCGCCGACTAGCCGCAAGATGTGCGTGGTGGCGCAAGGGTGGATGAATGAAACGCTCATGATATCCTTCCATCCCTGTCCGCTTGTTTCAAAGGGCGAAAACCGTGAAAGCGTTGTTTGTAGACAGCTTTACGTACCCTGATATGAATTAAAAGTATTAAAAGGTTTATTGAAGGTAACACGACGGAATTCTTACAGGAATCGATCATTAGTGAGTATTACACCTTTTCATTGTGAACTAATATGATACCGGACGCCACTGACCCTTTCTTAAAGTCAGCTATATCTACACCCGTCAATCTGATGCGTTATTAATGATTGGGTAGACAATGTAAAACGTTACATAGCAATCGTTTTCATTGCACACGCTCACCGAGAACAGCGGAAAATGTCTCAATAAATATTTTTTTATTGCACGAATAGCCGCGTATCCGCCTCTCTTCGCTATTTCAAAACAGTCTTTACGAGCTGAATTAGGGGTACTGCAACAGTGAATAAGTCACCAAGCTATTCAGAACAGTTGGATCTTTGGCGGAACAAATCGTTGGAACACGCGGCCAACCTGTCGTCTAGCCCCTTCAGAAGCGACACTTTAGAGAAGCTTAAAGCACATAAAACCATAAACTTATAGTCAAACACTGCCCCCTCGCGGTTTGCAAAGCAGTCCGCTGACTTACATTTTGCTAGAAAGTCGCTGGGGGACTTTCCAGTACCTCCTGCATCTAGATGAATTGAGGAGATACACACGAGTTACATGACGGACATACCGAATGACGCGGACGGACATACCGAATGACGCGTAATATGCACATACTACTCGTGGGTCTAAACCCAAGAAAAATACAGAGAATGTTGCCGCTCAATCGTTGGGAAGACACTGAGCTTAGGATGCATAACTCAGTGGAGACATAAGCTGAAAATCGCCAAAAATTCGTTATGTCGCCAATCATAATTTCAGGTCGCCACGGGCCTCTCAAATTCGCCAATTTGGCGAAAAGTAGCCACCATTGGCAACTCTGGCCGTTTTTGACGTTGTACACAGCAGCATTAGGCTACTTAAATAAATGACAAACAGTCCTATGACTTGCATTAGACGCTGTGAAGTGGCTGCACTGGAATCCTCAGCTGACGTGCGATGCAGTGAAGTTGAGGCAAATGCAAACTTCGCCCAAACTTTTGTTTCTTCAGTTATAAAATTCTTATCTCGTTAAAGCAAAAATTAGTCTAAACTTTCTGTATATTTTACCAACAAACATACTACACAACGATGTCTTAGCCATATTTTTTACTTGGAACGCTACATTGCGAGAATGAGCCATAACAATGGGTTAAAATGCTATTGTCTCCAACTTTGTCGCGACCTAATGACAATATTTCTGCTTCATTCGCTGCCGCAGTATTTTTATCTTTAAATATATCAACTTATCAAGCCCAGAGTTTAAATATATTGCTCGGTAAAAAATTTTTGCTTTTTTCTTTAAAAAAGGCTACACATGCCGCATATTGGGAGTGTTCGTCAAGGCCAAAGATAATGATTTAAAAGAAAAATGAATAGTCTATCATCGCCATTAAAGACCAGCGCCTTCAGATTAAGCGAAAATTGTTTCGAAGTACTGGCTCCAACCAGTCATTTTATATAAATTATTTAGTGCGGCAAAGTTAAACTTCCGCGCCCAAAGTTAAACTTCCGCGCCCAAAGTTAAACTTCCGCGCCCAAAGTTCGGAGCGCCGCCTAGGCACCACAAAATGTTTTCCTGAAATATACCGCCTCACCAACAATTTCTCCCATTCACATATACTAACACGTTCTATTTCAACATGATCAGAAATGGTGGAAAATTCACCGGTTGCGCTTGATATGGCATGACCTATGTATATACACACACACAACATACATATACAGGGTGTCCCAGCTATCTTTAGCCAAGGGTTAAAAAATACAATATTAGAGGCAGGCGAGTGAAATTACTTGCAAATTGCTGACAGCCACCTTGCGCACTACAGACAATTTTTTGTTTTGTAATTAACTAATTTGTTAATTAGGACGATTTTACTCATTTGCTAAATATTGACTTTAGGCAAGTAATCCTGCTTGCAAAGTTCGAGAGCGTCTTCAGAAACCCCAATCGCATCATTTGCGATAAAGAAAGTCTCACGTATACCATTTTTTCCACGCTGCAAAGAAAGCCCGCGAAATACAAAAAGAACCACGTGACTAGCGCGCTCGCGCGCCGCGAGAATGCTGCCCTCAGCCGAGGTTTGAGCGAACGAAATCACCTGCAGCCGGGACTCGTCGGCTCCGTTGCAGCGGTAGGCCGATAAGTGGGCGGTGGTTTCTTGGCCCGTTGCCAGCCAGCTGCGCGCGTGACGGTGCAAGTTGTAGCGAGCGCGGGCCAAGAAACCACCTTTAACTTATCGGCCTACCGCTGCAACGGAGACGCCGAGTCGCGGCCGCAGCTGATTTCGTTCGCTCAAACCACGGCTGAGGGCAGCATCCTCGCGGCGCGCGAGCGCGCTAGTCACGTGGTTCTTTTTGTATTTCGCGGGCTTTCTTTGCAGCGTGGAAAAAATGGTATACGTGAGACTTTCTTTATCGCAAATGATGCGATTGGGGTTTCTGAAGACGCTCTCGAACTTTGCAAGCAGGATTACTTGCCTAAAGTCAATATTTAGCAAATGAGTAAAATCGTCCTAATTAACAAATTAGTTAATTACAAAACAAAAAATTGTCTGTAGCGCGCAAGGTGGCTGTCAGCAATTTGCAACTGATTTCACTCGCCTGCCTCTAACGTTGTATTTTTTAACCCTTGGCTAAAGATAGCTGGGACACCCGGTATATATTGCCACGCCCACTTCTTGTCTTGTTCTGATGTATTCGAGTTTGACCGGTAGGGACGGTTATCAACGCTCGACGCTGTCCGCGAAGCAGCGTTCGAGAAGCTTCACGATTGTAGTAGATCGTTTTGTTAAGATTGCGCCCCGCACGCGAATGTTCCAGCTTTGTCTAGAGATAACGCCGCCACCAGCGATATTGCTGGAAAGTTTGATAGCGCCTGTATAAAAGCCGACGCGCTCGACCGCTTGTCAGTTGATCGACGGTCGACGCTCTGTTCGCCGCTATCAGTGTATTGCTGAAGTTTGACTTTCAGTTTCTCGGCCACAAGTTTGTCCAAATAAACAGTTTCATCTTGGTCGTGCTGACTCATGTCTTCGTCGACGTCACGACCACGTGACAGTATATATATATATATATATATATATATATATATATATATATATATATATATATATATATATATATATATTGTTCCACTGACGCGCTGGTTGGTGTCTACGTTTTCAGCACAGCTACACAGTACAGCGACAAAAAGGATCAACGCGCCAAAATAAACAGAGTGCAAGCATTCTATGTCATCAAGAGTACCATTTCTTTATTAAAAGCACCCTTATCTATGCTTCTTTTCTCAGGGTTTCCGGTTTGAGGCGCCTACCTGGTCAGTCTCTTCAGTGAATTTCCAGACATTGCACCGATACTGCAGCCATAAGAAGGAAAGTCAGTGCCGCAGATTGTACGATATATATATTTATTCGGTTGTTTCACAACTTGATGCATGTGTTGGGGCACGCTACTCGCTGAGCGCTAACTGTTACAGGTGTTCGAGACACACATGTCGTCTTCCTTGACTAACGCTACAAGTGTGGTTGTTACATGCTCTGTTCTCCACGAAATTAACTCTGAAAAAAAAAACGAATGCTAGCAATGTAAGTAGCGGCCCTCGTTGCTGAAAATGTGCACCGTCATCCGCAAGACTAACTTAATAATGTAGTTTTCTTGAAGCGTACGGCAATTTTCATATATCGTCAATCACTGTCGGTGGATTTCCCGCAATATTTCTCTAGAGCAACATTACTGTCTAGTGCTGAGTTACTTATCACTTATGTCTGTTCTATACGTGTCCAACGCTATACAAAAACTCCGCATTCATCGCAACCTGCCCATGGATATGTGAGCGCGTAGACTGTCATGTAAAATATTCTGTGGTGAATGCGTACTCTCAGAGCAGCACCCTAGTTCGGCTGCTGTTCACGAGCTGTTAGCGCGCAAATGAAGGCACTCTCTCGCAAGGCTTCACAGAGTGCTTTCATACTTCAAAATAGCTGACTGTTTGTCGAGTTGGTGATTTGAAATCAACATCATCGTAAATATCGCAAGGAAACAGGACGAAAGAAAGTTCGTCTTTCTGTGTTCGTCTTCCTTTCCGTTGGATCATTTCATTGCATTATTTACGATGACATCAGCGCTTTCTAGACCAGCTTTCTACCATATGCCTCGCGAGCTCTTCAATCACACGAGTCTCGAAACTCCCCGTAGGTTCGATTAATCGGAATACGAGCAGGGAATTGTTAAAATCCCAGAGGTCTGGAGACTGCGGCGCCGCCCGTCCGTGGAAACACGAGTTAATCTGGTTTTCTGCGTTGCACAGGACAGAAAGCTTAATGAAGCAACGAGCTTGTTTTTGTTTGCTGTTTGCTTGTTGACGGCGATATGGCGACAGGAAAACTTCTTGATCGTTCTTGAAAATACTTGTAATTCTCGCCGCAGTGACTCGGGCAATTACAGTGAAGACTGCAGTGATGTGGCATGTTTTTCCAGGTTTCGCGTCGGTTCTTTAACCGCCGAAGATTTGTCCATGGGCATTTCCGTGTTTGTGAACGGAGTTTTGCGACTGCTATAACTGAAAACACTGGTATAATTCATGTATGCCATCTCGTTTTATATCTAGCACGAAATAAACGACATGATAAAGATGCACCTGCAAGAGAAACATAAGTGTTTTAGGACACTGATCTGTCATATATCCTGTCATATCTTTAGGCTTCATGAATGGTGCATAATCATGCCTTCTTAAAGAAACTGTGGTAAATAAATAGCTCGGAAAACTATAAATGAGCGGACGTCACCGACGCCCGTTAGTGTCATTCATTCAAGGAGGAACGAAATTCGTGTGTGGTTTTTACTCGTCCCCATCAAAGGTAATGTACTGGGATGAAAGTGGTTATTATGTTATTTTTAATACGGCAACTTGATGGCGAGCTGTCAGAGATGCGCATGCACTTACCTTGACAGCTGCGTGTTCTCTTACCACAAGTGCTGCACTGATATGTCACCCAACAGCCACATACTAAAAGGCAGTATGTCAAATAATACGGCGCTCTTTTAAATCGCATAAAAGTTATTTTGCTCATTGGGCAAATAACTCGCTTTAAAACAATCAAGCTACAGCTTGCTGCTAGGTAAGCGTGCCTTGCAGCTACCGTTGTGATTTTACTCGCGTTTAAACACAGCTGATGCTTATTTTTCTTTTATTTGATTATGCGATTGACTGGGCGCACTGTATTCCCATCACTAGACAGAAAAGAATGTGGACAAGAATACGTAATTAACATCCCCTTGCTAAACATCGAATGATTAGCCAAACTTTCTGGCCAATATCAAACACGCAGCAATTTTAGCTATTTGTATGCGAATGCTCACGTTTTCGATTCGACTGTAGGTATTTCCACGTATAAAATATGAGACGTCAAATTCTTTATTACGATAACTTCTATTCACAATTAAAACAACCGTGCATGGTTCCTAAGTCCTATTTCCTTCGATGATTCATGACAATAACCCCGCCACGGTGGTCTAGTGGTTATGGCGCTCGACTGCTGACCCGAAGGTCGCGGGATCGAATCCCGGCCGCGGCGGCTGCATTTTCGATGGAGGCGAAAATGTTTGAGGCCCGTGTACTTAGATTTAGGTGCACGTTAAAGAACCCCAGGTGGTCGAAATTTCCGGAGCCCTCCACTACGGCGTCTCTCATAATCATATCGTGGTTTTGGGACGTTAAACCCCAGATATTATTAGATTCATGACAATAAGTGCAACTGGCGCCCTGAATACCAGAGCAAAAACACGATATTCACACCTTCCCGCACCCGAACAGTTTATTGCGCCAAAATTAAGTCTCACACACTTGCGTTGATATCACCGTGGTGCTTCGAGATGAAATGTCAGGCACCTACGTGTCCGAAGAACTTTCTTTATTCACACACTCTGCAACAGGCTTGAAGTACTCGCACATCATTGGCTGCATGTCGGAAGGCGTAACACGTCTTCCGATCATACATACCCTATGTACCGTGCGTGAGCTCGAAGGTATATGATTTCTCTTTTATTTACAATATTTATAGAATAGCGGCCCCTGTGGCGCTAGAAGAAAGTGATCTCTGGAACCGAAAAAAATATAGATCTTAAACTTCGGTATTGTTTCGTCAAACATTTGAAATGTGCTTAAAGTACGCACCTAACGATACTGCATTTTGCTTGCCCCATTTTCACAGGCTGCATCACCAGGTGGGTTCCACTGTGTTATAACAAAGAACATCCTCAGAGAACGCGGAATCGATCATTTATCTGCTAGTCACTAAGCAACTCGCGTTCATTGTTGGTAGTGTACCACATTTTCCAACAACTTGTGGTATTCTACGCAGGGAAAGGTGACCCCTAGGTTTAGTAATTCAGTAGAATAATCGAACTTTGATAACTCTCATAGCATGAGTTTTGGTTGCGAGCTCACTTGAGAAACTCGCTTCTGAGTACGCTAACTTTCCACAAAGAGACAATCAACATGCAACAGTTTGAGTTTCACTGGGATACCTTCTGAAGCCACGCAAGTGTCACCTTGACTTAACGAAAGCATGCCAAGGAATGTGTTCGATGAAGACGTTATTATGCATAAGTGAGCGTAGAGATGTGAACTCCGAACAGAACGCCTTGCCGCAATCAAGTACGTTTGCGTAATTAGAAGATGTACTACCAGTAGAGTGTCACTTGTGCTGTTTTTGCCGAGTCTACACGTGTCTGAAGCCTGTACAAAGCTGGAACCCTACTGACGAGGCAGCCCGTATCTCTAAGCTCGCGGTCGTCTCAGAACGTCGCATTATCGGGGAAAAAAGAGTGGGAAGCGGCTTGTGCGGTGAAGTCGCGTGGGACTCGATAAGAAGGTGCAGGACGCCGAAGCAGCCGGTGCAGCTGATGGAATAGTGGAGATTGTCTTTGAGGTGAGTTTTTCAATCCATCGCTTCTAATTTTAAGTACACAGTGGAGCTTCTCGTACGTGAATCAACGAGCGAAGAAGTTGGCGCGCGTTCTGTCTAGAGCTTGCACTGCGTCCACGTCCCAAGTCCGGGGAATTGTGAGGCTTTTCTTCTTCTTTTTAGATTCCGTGGTCGGCACCACGCAGGACACTAGGAAGCCACAGATAAGCCGTATCACAAATACGTCCTTGTCGACACTGCGGAGACCTGTGCCACTGGAACCGGGAGCAGTGGTAGGGTGAAGGCTACCAAAAGCACCACAACGACTGCCGGCGCTGATAAAGTGGTGGAGGCGTCCCGCACTGTAATGTATAAAAAGAATGCAATGAGAGAGAGAGAGAGAGCTTTTGGATAAATCCTCAAGGTGGCTTGGCGCTATCACTAGTAAGACGCTTAAAAAAGTGTGATGAAAAATTTAACCGTAGCTCTATACACTATTTAACCGATGAGTTTCGGTGCCTCCACACTTGGCTGTTAACCTTGCTGCTTTGTATCTTGAAGGACTAAACGAACACTGCTACGGTGGATGTTTGTACATGAAAACGTTTGGGTTTGTGCATTAGACGTTTCTTGATCCGATCAGTTCACGTCGCGAAATACAAAAATAAGTTAACATTCGCTTAACAGGCCACAGGTGGTGGCGTCCATACGTCTTACGTAAAATTGTCTATGGCATGTCACGCATGATTAACACTCCCATGCTTAAATGCGCAGATATGCCCGACAAAGTGGATGGGAGGATGACCGCCGCTGTAGCTCCATTGGTAGAGCAGCGGACGCGTTATTCGAAACTTGCAGGTTCGGTTCCTGCCGGCAGCAAGTTATCTTTTCGTTTAATTCAATTTCTTCTCATTTATATGACAATTACTACAGACAACATGCCCTAAACTTGCCTTGATTATCTGTTAGTTCTCGTCAACCTTATACCACGCATAGTAACACACACCATTGGTGTTTTCTAATTGCCATAAAAAATTCAGAAATTTCACCGCTGATGCTATGATGTTGATGCAGTGATTTTCTCTGCATCCCTGAAGACTGTCTTTTCGACTCCAGTTTTATTCTCTAACTTTAATTGTGTTTCAGTAATTGGTCTCGGTAAAGTTCTGCAACCAGGAAGATTGCCATACATCCCCTCCAGAGCGAGCTTTGTGTAAATGCGTTATCTCTTACTTTGATCGCAAAAGAGCTGCATTTTTAGATGTCTTTGCTTAATTGACACCCAGTGTTCCGTTTGCTCGCTTCTTACACAGCATCATCTTATAAATAAAGCTCGGAGTACGGTGATACAATACCACTGTGGCTAACGCGATCACTTTGTATACATCTGTGCGCATGCCAACGGCGCCCATGTACAGATGGTACATCGGTGCTTTTATGGGGTGTGTCTCAGATATGGATAATATAGTGGCGTTTTAAATCTTTTTTAGATGCGAAGTATCTTAAAGGGCCCCTCACCAGGTTTGACAATTTTGAGCTGACGAGCGCAATCCATGCACTAGGCGTTCACCATTACGTCTGCCAAAATTTGCAACGCTACGCGCCGCGTAAATGGGTCAAATTTCAAGCTGAACGCTGCTTCCCCTTCTTCTCGCGTCCACGTGCCCAGAGAATGAGGGGATGACGTGCATGAGAGAATGGCCCTACGTAGATAGTAGTGCTGTGACGTCGCTCCTCTACGTAGGCGAGTGTGCTCTGACGTCGCCAACAGTAGCACGTGACACTGCGATAATTATTTGACACGACGCGTAGTTTTTGTAATTTGTTGCTTGAATGGATGAATAAAACTTGAGAGCAATAATAAAACACACAAACGGAATGTGTGCGTTTTCTTTTTTTAATTTTTACTGCGAATCGCAGCGAGATTCGAGACTAATCTACCTCCGTTTCGCACGCGTTCGTGTTCTCGCGCTTTGCGCATCGTGCAGACGCCACCCTTTACAACGAAACTAATTTTCTACTGCGTTCCAGCGCTCATTAGGCCCATTTATCTTCCCGCGTCTAACTAGATGTTCATGCGGCACACCGCTAGTCTCGCGTACGTACAAATGTTGCAGCTTTCGTGCTCAGTAATAGGTTGAAAGCCAAGTGATCGGCGAGGGCGCATTCGGCATAACTTGCAGAGATGAAGCGCTAAGAACGCCGCCACAAACACCGCTCGCGTCTCGGGGGCTCGGGCTGGTTCGGGCGCGTCATGCGCTCGTGACATTCTGTGCGTATGACGTGTTCATGCGTATGCGTTATGTGATCCTTCCGCTCGCGTGCCGAAGAGGGCAGGGAAGGGATTTGGCTTGCGAAGGCTACGCGGGGCGAGCGGCGAGGGTTTGCAGCTCGCCTCCTCGCATCATGGTTTCGCGCCGCTACAAATTATTGTTTTTCTCAGCTTCTAACCGACCGATTAGAAAAATTATTGCGGCATAATGCTCTTTATCGGGCTCGCAACAACTTGCAATGTGTAACTAAAATTCGTTAGGTCACCTGGTGAGGGGCCCTTTAAGGCTTGCTGAACATATCGTAAGTGGCGCGAAGCTAGGAACATGAAAAAGGGCCGGAGGAAAGAGACAGAAGAGCGCCAAACTACCAACCGTTTATTGCCAGCGCAGGCTGAAAAACAGGTAAACTTCCACACATGCGCAGTGGAGTGGGAGAGTTACCCCAAACATGACATCACGTGAGCAGTTCATTAAAGAAGGACAACTCAGACTGAAAGAGAACAATGGATGTGTCACTGACACAAGCGGACCCTTTACTTCTAATATGATACGCCTCTAGTAATTCCCTTGCTGTCTGATCTCTGCTTTTGCCGATAATCCTAGCTTGCGCAAAACGTGGCACACACGAGCATGACCTGACATGCGCGGGAAGGTGCGCACCATCACTCTTACCTATGCTGTTGGCATGCTCCCTGAGGCGGTCGTTGATACACCGACCCGTTTGACCGATGTAGGTCTTGCCACAGCTCAGGGGAATTTCATATACAACCCCTTCGGCACAACGCCTGAATGGTTTTACGTGCCTCTTTTGGCACCCTTGCTCCTTAGCACGAGAGATTCGTCGGCACAAGTGCGCCAGTTTATTCGGAGCGGAAAACACAACAGGGATTGCGAACCTGGCGGCCACCTTCTTGAGGTTGTGGCTCAACTTGTGCAAGTACGGCACCACCTGTGGTTTGACGCGCTCCTGTTCTCTCGAGTGCTCTTCCTGAGTGCTGAAGTTCAGCTTCCGTAGCAGAGATTCGGCAACGGCATACAAGACCGCCCGAGGAAAGCCAGCCTTTTCCAGTCTGCCAATCTGATTACACAGGCTGGTCTGCATCATGTGCGGACACGATCTGCGCAGCGCGGATTGAAGGCAATGCTGAGCAATACTACGTTTTACAGTCTTAGAATGCGCGGAATCAAATGGCAAAAGCTCTTTTTTACTGCGAGGCATGTAAGCACAGCAAACATGATCGCTTTTCACGGCCAGGTTAATGTCTAAAAACTGCAAAGCATTGTCGGTAGGAAGCTCATGAGTGAAGGTTAATCCTTTGGAATTTGCGTTAAAGGCATTTAAAATGAAGTCCACCATTTCATGGTAGGGCACTGGGCACGTCTTATCTAAAACAATTAAAAAATCGTCAACATATCTAAAAACATAAAAAGGATGTGATGAATTAGAAACACATTGTAGTGCCTGGTCAATAAGGGATAAAAAGATGTCACATAAAATAGGTGCTACACTTGACCCGATGCAAATGCCTTTCTTTTGCAAATAAATGTTTGCTTCAAAAGTAACGAAAGTACTCTTGAGGTACGCTTCCAGTACAGACATGAAATTAGTTACCGACATTTCAGCACAAGCAACAGTTGGTAGTTTGGCGCTCTTCTGTCTCTTTCCTCCGGCCCTTTTTCATGTTCCTAGCTTCGCGCCACTTACGATATGTTCAGCAAACTAAGGCACCAACTCGCCCAAAAACAAGTTCTTTTAGAGTATATTTCTAGTACAGTGGGCTCGGGCTTGTCTGTTCCCGGAAACCTTTCTTCTGGACTTCCTGACCTGCACAATGTCAAGTGGAATATAGTTGCCTCGACTTGTCAATCAAGATATTTGGGCTTCTGCATACGGAAAGGATTTCCACCTCGTGAAGTCACCTCCCTCTTCGGTTGTGTCCTGCCTTCTTGGGGACATGTAAAACGGGTGAGCAAGATTTTACGCTCTGAGTTAGGGCGGCAAGTGAGGCTGTGTAATGAACTCTTGAGAAGCATTTGTTACGCCAACTTTCCTGAGTGGGTTGCGTTGAAGAAATTGAAGGAACAACGTAGGCTCATCAATGCTGAAATTGAGGCTACATGGAAGTACATGCTTACGAGCCTGCTTAAATCTCTTCGCTTAAATGACAAGATAACCGTGTAGCTCGGGTCAGTGAAGGTCATGTGTGACACGCCCCTACCTGAAGATGTCAACCGTCTTCTCAACAAAGGCCCTAAGTTTGGTATTGAGCCGGCCGTCTCCGCACATGAGCTACTAGCTCTAAACCGAAGAGTTGCAGGCAAAGCTTCGTTGGAGCAACGTGAGCGATGTTTACTGGACGGGGTCGACTGTCTTCAGAGATGTGCTCCAAGACCAGCAACTGGACACCATGTGCGCGCTTTTAATCGTGTTGTGTCGTTTTTCAGAGACAATGATTTACGGTTAATGCTGTCGGACAAAGAGGGTGGTTTTGTGATTTTACCTACATCTGTCTTTAATGAAAAAGCCTTGCAGGCTATTAATAAGAATTTCAAGAGCGTTAAAGTGAGCTTGGCAAAAGTGAAGAAGAATGTTAGCAAACTCTGTGAGGAAGTCGGCGCTGAACGTTTGGCCAAGCAGATTTCCAAGTCAAAAGCGGATAGTTTGATAGCTTTTTTCAGCGCGAAGACGCATAAGGCGGACATTCCTTTCCGAACGATAATTAGTGAGCGGGGTGCATGGCAAGAGCATGTCAGTCGGTTTCTGCAAAAGTCGCTCAAGTGCCTTTCCATCAATGACCCTTTTCTAATAAGAAATTCTGATGAAGTTGTAGAGTTCTTTCGCTGCAAAGTGAACACAGGGTATCTTTTTTCTGTCGATGTGACTGATCTTTTTTATTCAGTTCCACACCCTGAGCTCTTTGCTGCTGTTAAGCTATGTATTGAAAAAAGCGGTGAGGCTAATTTTGTTGCTTGTGCTGAAATGTCGGTAACTAATTTCATGTCTGTACTGGAAGCGTACCTCAAGAGTACTTTCGTTACTTTTGAAGCAAACATTTATTTGCAAAAGAAAGGCATTTGCATCGGGTCAAGTGTAGCACCTATTTTATGTGACATCTTTTTATCCCTTATTGACCAGGCACTACAATGTGTTTATAATTCATCACATCCTTTTTATGTTTTTAGATATGTTGACGATTTTTTAATTGTTTTAGATAAGACGTGCCCAGTGCCCTACCATGAAATGGTGGACTTCATTTTAAATGCCTTTAACGCAAATTCCAAAGGATTAACCTTCACTCATGAGCTTCCTACCGACAATGCTTTGCAGTTTTTAGACATTAACCTGGCCGTGAAAAGCGATCATGTTTGCTGTGCTTACATGCCTCGCAGTAAAAAAGAGCTTTTGCCATTTGATTCCGCGCATTCTAAGACTGTAAAACGTAGTATTGCTCAGCATTGCCTTCAATCCGCGCTGCGCAGATCGTGTCCGCACATGATGCAGACCAGCCTGTGTAATCAGATTGGCAGACTGGAAAAGGCTGGCTTTCCTCGGGCGGTCTTGTATGCCGTTGCCGAATCTCTGCTACGGAAGCTGAACTTCAGCACTCAGGAAGAGCACTCGAGAGAACAGGAGCGCGTCAAACCACAGGTGGTGCCGTACTTGCACAAGTTGAGCCACAACCTCAAGAAGGTGGCCGCCAGGTTCGCAATCCCTGTTGTGTTTTCCGCTCCGAATAAACTGGCGCACTTGTACCGACGAATCTCTCGTGCTAAGGAGCAAGGGTGCCAAAAGAGGCACGTAAAACCATTCAGGCGTTGTGCCGAAGGGGTTGTATATGAAATGCTCCTGAGCTGTGGCAAGACCTACATCGGTCAAACGGGTCGGTGTATCAACGACCGCCTCAGGGAGCATGCCAACAGCATAGGTAAGAGTGATGGTGCGCACCTTCCCGCGCATGTCAGGTCATGCTCGTGTGTGCCACGTTTTGCGCAAGCTAGGATTATCGGCAAAAGCAGAGATCAGACAGCAAGGGAATTACTAGAGGCGTATCATATTAGAAGTAAAGGGTCCGCTTGTGTCAGTAACACATCCATTGTTCTCTTTCAGTCTGAGTTGTCCTTCTTTAATGAACTGCTCACGTGATGTCATGTTTGGGGTAACTCTCCCACTCCACTGCGCATGTGTGGAAGTTTACCTGTTTTTCAGCCTGCGCTGGCAATAAACAGTTGGTAGTTTGGCGCTCTTCTGTCTCTTTCCTCCGGCCCTTTTTCATGTTCCTAGCTTCGCGCCACTTACGATATGTTCAGCAAACTAAGGCACCAACTCGCCCAAAAACAAGTTCTTTTAGAGCCCTTTAAGGCGGAGCTCGATCCGGTGGTGGTGGTGGTGGTGGTGGTGTGCGGCGTGACCACACTTACTGCGCATGCGCATATCCTCTCCACTCACCCTCTCCCTTCCCCTCTCCACTTTCCCTCTCCCCTCCCCCTCTCCCCCCCCTCTCCATTCCCCCTCTCCACTTTCCCTCTCCCCTCCCCCTTTCCACTCTTCTTCTGAAACGTGGGCTAGACATGCCGAAATTCTCTCCTGCGCAACGCCGCGATGAGCTCGAGCGCATGCGCGTCCCCTCCCCTTCTCCCTCCTCTCCTACGCTGCCCCCTTCTCGCCCGCCTGTCGACCGCGTTCCCCGCTCGCCCTGTGAGAATTAACGGCCAGGCTAGGTGGAAGATACGACGCGCGTAGCGTCCCTCTTCGCGTTCCTCGACGCGAGTGTCGGTAGCATGCCCAACGAACGCCAACGGAACGCGATCGTGCAAGTGCTCCGGCTTCGCATCGCCTCATGGTCCCCTTTAGCGGGAGATGGTGTAATTTTTTAATATACTTTCCAACACGTGATGAGCATTTATATGGGCTCGCTTTGGCGTTCTGCAATATAGTTGCAAGTTCGCGCCCGTCCTCTGTGCATCCCTTTCTTTTCCCTTTCCTTTTCTTGGCGGTTTCTTTTGGGCTGTCCCCTTTATGTGTTCTATTTCAATATTCTCTCATGTACGGCAGCAATCAGACACACAAATGCTAATACATTTCAAGGGACGCAAGGAAAGTTGAAGCCACTGACGTGGATGTGACTGGCACATTCACGCGTTCTTGCGCTCTCTCGAAAATACTCTCCAAATCGCCGAACCTTGCCGTTGTAGTAATGTGCGAGAAACAAGGCACTTGTTTGTGAGTTGGTATTTTCCACGAAAAATCGTATTAATTTCGCCAGCTTAGGCTTAAGAACCATATGGTATAACTACACGTTGCAGGCATGACAAAAATACGAATGTTTGCTAAAGAGACAGAGACATATTAGGGTTCCAATCAGGAATTAGCGTTTCGATTAGGTAAACACGGAACTTCGAACTTGTGTATACCAGGCGCAACAAAACCTACAAAAAAATGGCAATCTGATAAACTGCAGAAAATGCTGAGTTGATCCCACGCACGTTGAAAATTGATGTTTTGCGAAGCAGTCTATGCAGAACTGGATACAGTGCATTGTTTGGTGTTCACTCAAGGGTTAAGACGCGCATCAACATCTTCGGAATTTAACCTTGTCATTTTGAGATGTCATGTCAATCAAGTCGCGCGGTGCATGTCGTTAATTCCACCTATAACATGCCTTGACATGCGTATAGTACCATGCATGTAAATATCTTTTAGGTAAGGAAACAAGTAGCGTTATGTATAATTGGCATGTAAGGAATGTCCCTTTTTGTATTTCATGCATGTACGTCATGCGTATTGTGATTTCTAAGTTAAAGTAACGACCGCAACGACGTTCTCTAATATATGCCATTCGTATCGTAGCCTACACGATGTGCATGTCTTTCTATTCGCGTCATGAGTAGTCATTCAGATTTGTTATGCATGCCTGCCATGGCATGCGCTATCTCACATACACCAAGTCAATGAAACGACCACGATGGCATTGCAGCGTACGATATACACCACTCAGGAAGTTACCTCGGTCGCAGCATGCATGCGCAATCTCACATTCACCAAGTTGATGGAACGACCACGATGGTTTCGCAGCGTACGACATACGCCATTTTTTTAAATTGGTGCGTCGGTCACAGCATGGAAATGTATGCAAGTCATAATATACAGGCGTGCATGCCACATCATTTATGTCATTCACCTTGTCACATCATGTCATGCCACGCACATTTTGGTATGCATATACCAGCGCCTCCTCTATTTTTCTGTGCCTGGGCGAAGGAGCGGAGCGCAATGGGAACGGACCGTCGGCGTTGGTGCGGCCTTTAGCCGCCGGGTGCCGCCACCGTAGTAGACCCGCCGACGCGTCGTTGCTCGCGGAAACGAATGCCGCGGCTGCATTCGAAGCTGCTATATGGTTCAATTTTCGGCTGTATTCGCGTTGTTTAAGTATAATTAAAACTTGTAAACTGGAATCATGAAGGACTAGTCGTTCTGGCCAACCAGCCCATTTCGAAGGCATGTGTCTTTCGCGGCTATTTGATCGAAACGCTCGCGCGTCGTCTGCTAGCCCGATACCAAAGAGCGTATGCCAATGATGCGCGGAAAATTGTTTTGTCACCGTTGCGTTCGTTTGAATGAGAGTCGGTTTTTGACTGTCTGAAAGTAGATTTTCGAAAGCAGCATTTGCTAAGAGCTAATACTGAAAGCTTGGGCGCTTAAAGTTCCCCGATGCGTGCTACCTTCTACTGGTGTAGCACACTATGCGCAAGCCTGGAGTTCATGCACTAAATAGCATGGAATGTCACTAGACTGCTTCCGGGGATATACGTGATCTCCCGTTCCCTTCGTAAAGCTTTTGAGAATTGCATTTGTTGCCACCGGGAGAAAGCAACAGCTGGTGCCAGAAAAAAGAGGAACTATGCCAAGTTATTCCACCATTTCTGAGCTTAAACCAGTTAAATCGTGGTGGTACGAAAAACAAACAAAAACAGCTACATATGCCGCGCGCTTCCTGCAACACTGACCGATGTGTGTGAACAGACGTTGTCGTTCAAGTATAAAATCGTAGTGCCGACTCTCAACTTGAGCCAATGTGAAAGGCGTGAAAAATGGCGCGGCCTGTTGTCAGTTGCTTGAGCTCGTCTTTGTATTTGTCGACGGATTGTTGTAGCCTCAGTATCTGGCTCCTCAGGTATCTCGGAGGGAGGCAGGGAATGTTGAATACATTGACTTAAAGAAAAAGAAGAAGATGGCTTTTGGCTTTCAGTCGTCTTAGATGAATGTATAAGGGACCCTGTGAGATTTTTTTCTTTAACAATAAAGGGAAATAAAAAAAGGTAATCGTGAATTCTTTCAGTTCCATTTGCAGAGAGGAACAAACCAGTATGACATACTAGGCATTGGGGCGGTTGCAATAGCCTGAAATAGAAAATAAAACGCGAATACTATCAAACTCGAGTGCCAGTATCGAACCGGCAGCACGGACTGACAGACTGCCTGCGGAATACGTACAGCGGGGATGGAAAGAGACGCGAACATGCGGCATCTGCATCCTTTGCTGTTTCGCATTTATTTTCAAGTGGTTATAGCCTGGATGATTGATGAATAGATGACGTCATCCACGACACACTAAAAGACCATCTAGCACCTTTTTATTGCCACCACGGTTAGAGCGTGATGAAAACAGCGCGCCGCTATGTTCGCGTTTCTTTCCATCCCTCTGTACCTGTGAAAGCTTGCAAGAAGCACAAATGCAATTGAACTCGGATGCAAACACGAATTCGTGAGCTTTGTGATACGCGCGGCCATTCAGCGCCAGCTTCCCGTAGTCTTTACGTAGTCTACTTGCACAGCGCCACCACGCGGCAGCGGCGAGCGGACCCGGAGCGCGCGCTCGACGGCCCGAGGAGAGCGTTCGCCCAGGCACTGAAAAATAGAGGAGGCGCTGCATATACTCAAGTCATTAAATGGGTCATGAAGCCCTTTTCCAAGTAATCATTGAAATGCCCTTATTATCGGAGTTAACGTTTCACGAATCAATTGGCGCAAAGATTTCTCGAATCCGTTAAGAACGAGCGGAGTTTCAAGGGTTTGACGTACGCTTTAAGCGCCTTCTCTCTTCTCTCGCCCCGACGAGCGCGCTGGGAGCTACACAGCGAGAGATGACATGGGGGAAGGAAGTTACGTCAGCACTTGTCATGACCTTGAGCGCGCGTGATGAAACGCGATCGCTATTTCCCGTTGTGATGCCTAAGCGCGCCTCTGTGGCTACTGTATAATGTTAGCATGCTATGGAGCGCGAGGCCAGAGCGTGGCGGCACCCCGTGGCAAGAAGCGCATCTGATCCTAATGCCGCCCTTGATTTATGTCGGTTATTGCCCAATCGCATGCTATTTGCTGTTCCACGTCAAACATCAGACACTGGCAGCTCCGAAGAGAGGAGTACAGGCATCTGTATGAAAAGAAGGCGCCTGAAAAAATGGCAACATCGTGCTGCGCTTCTAAGCCCTCTTTGCCGCGCACGACTGCAAGATTTGGCTGATATGTTCGTAGTAGTGTCTGCTATCCACAGGATGTGTTTTCCCAACAAGCCCAATGGTTGGTTCATGACCACTATAAACGGCTGAACCACCACACCGGCATGACGAAGTAAAAGGCAAGATAGATAGACACTCTCAAAAGTGCTTTTGGTTCGCCATGGATACTTCTCAATAAAAGACAAACATGCGCCCTTCTTGCCTCGGCTCGTGTTCTCGCTGATATGGAGTCCTGACTTCTGGTGGCGGCCTCCTCCCGCGGAAGAAGAGCCGAACACGAGCTCCTCGTTGCTCATGGTGTAGACTCGCGAGATGGTGGCGGTGCACTTGAGCTTCATGTTGCCGCCCCGGAAGTGGTCCTCGGTGAGCACGAAGCGCAGGCCGAGCGAGGCCGTCTCCAGGCCGTCGGCGTGCAGCGTGGTCGAGTACTCGGTGGTGCCGTCGGCGCCGGCCACGGCCACGTCGTTCACGTACCAGCGCAGCGTGGCGGCGGGCTTGGACTTGGCCGAGGTGCAGTTGACGCTCACGGTGTCGCCGATGCGGTACTGCGCCTGGCCGCCCGTGATGCGCGGGCCCTCGGTCGGAAGTACTGCGCATGCGCAAGCAGCAGCAGATAGTATGTAGATTGCATCAGTTTAGGCATCGTGAAATATTCTTCGTTAGTCTAGTTTTTTATTGATTGCAAAGTAGTTCGAGTACTAGAGGAAAGGAAAGGATGACCACAGTATTCAATGATGTGTAACATGCTGCCGAACTTTTATATTACGCGAAACATTAGCCTACATTAGAGCCTGCTATCCCAACTTGGCCATGGCTCGGTGGGGCATGCCTAGGTGGCGCCGAGCCATGCCCCATCTGAGCCTCACCATCATGTGCATGCTCCGGCCCCTACAGTGCCAAAAGTGTACTGGAAGAAGCTTCCTCCTGAAGGGGGGGAAGAGCTCAAGGGCCGATTCTTTCGCTCCGCCGGACTCCTGTGTGCGGCTGCAGTTGAAACGGCTTTTGCGGAAATGGCACCGGTACAGTGGTCAGCGCCGTAGACTTAAATGTGACTGCGACTATGCGGACATCCTCTCTCAAGGGAGGGGATGATGTGGTGTCGCGCATTACCAGTTTCGGTTTCGCAAGTGTGGTGCAGAGCGCCACACCACGGGCATTTCATGCATCAACTCCGATAACCAATGTTATACACTCTGTGAATAAACATGAGTCCCCTCCCCGTTCTCGGCCTGTCCTGACGCGAGCAGCGTGCGCTCCGGCGCGGAGCCGCCGTCCTTGGTTCCGCCGGATGGTGCATCCGGTGGCGACACAACACCAACGTCATGAAATTGATATCGAATTCACAAACAAACAAGACAGGAAAGAAAAGAAGAAATGATCAAAAGCACTGTGTAGACATGCGATAGCCGGCATACAATGTATTCGTGGCAAGAGTCCAAAACATAAGGTTGTCACCCAGATTACCGCGTATACAGTATATAGAACTATTTCGCATGCACTTCCATGAAAACTGACCATGAGCTGTTTCGTTAATATCACGATGTGAGGAAGCAAAGCACTAATGTGCGTTACAGAGCATTCATTGTGTTTGGACTCGCTAAAAATCGTGAAGCGCGCTCGTTGCCCGTCTCGGGTTCTCAGGACGTGGCCACGGTTCAAGCACTTGCCCCAGTGTGTAAAAAGGTCGTCTATCGAGTATGTTCGACCGATCACCTAGGTTCGTACGCTGTGCTTTGGATTGCGGGTGCCCCATGATGACATGCTAAACTGATGCGTCGAATTGTCAGTGTGACTGCACTGCGGGGACGTTTTTCGATTGATGCGGCACGAGAAGCGAGGCACGTATACTACGCATAAGCGTAGACGATGTAGGAATGGGTCGAACGTGCGGTCAGTCTTCTGGTTCGGTGTGAAAAGTAGAAACGGATACACTTTTCACAGGGGTGAATATTTTGTATGCCCATCGAAACGTGCCTCCTTGCGTAGTTGGTGGCGCAGGGTGGAAAAAATGTTCGCACGTTGATTCGTAACAAGAAAACGTTTAGTTTGTCACGGTATTTTGCGTGTGTGCTGCTGTGGCTAATTTGTCTACTACATCATTTCCTTATGTTCCAACGTGGCACGGTAGTCATCGACTACAAATCACGTGATCAAGAGAGGCTACACTAAATGTCTGTCCTACCTGTACACAACGACTGGGTGCGTCTTCATCAGAATACATCATCCCCTTCACAATTGCCATACAAAGAAACTGAAAGGAAACATTTGTGCACTATCACAGCCGCTACATAAAAAAAAAGGTGCGGTCTGCATCGTTGCGTCGCCGCCAACGGGCGAGCGCGTCTCGGCTGAGTTGACAGTTGCTGCCGCTGTTGTTGGTGAGCACGGCGCTGTTGAGGGACACAGAGAGGACGCCGGTTCGTTCCAGAATGTGGTTGCCTCGGGATTTATGGTTGTTACTTTGCTTTTTTGTGTGATCGGGCATGTGAGCAAGTTTTCTTCTTGTTTCCAGTGCTTGTCTAGGTTTCTTAGGCTGGAGCGTGTGTGGCAGCCAGCATTTCTTGCGATGCTATGCCGCGGAGCTTTTGTGTGTCGCTCTGCGCTTAGAATGCCAGAAAACACGCGGATGTGAAACATCGCGAGTTTCCCTGCGGCCTACAGCGTTGAAGAGAGTCGCTGAAGGATATCTTTCGCAAAGGGCTGTCGGGAAAATGAAGCAAGTGGGAGTCAAGCGACAGATCTTTGGCATGTAGGTTGTCACGTAAACCTCTGTCTTTTTCCTTGTTTTTAATGAAATTGCCGTGAATGTGTTAAGCTGCTGGTCGTATCATATCACACTTTTGTCGCCGGCACTTCCGCTTTAAAAGTTACTTCACGTATATTGATATTTTTTTTCCAATTCATGACTCAAGAAGCTACATGCAGACATGTAGCCAGAACGTTTTCTATGGGACGGTGGGGGCTGTAGTAAGGCCATGCAACAGGCCGCACCTTTTTTTTTATGCAGCGGCCGTGGCACAATTTTGCCCACTGACGTAGGAAGCATTGTTGAAGCAGTGTCGAAGCACTGTCGTCGTGTCGGGAGCCGCATAATACTGCCCCACGAGCCGCAGCTTGCCGACCCCTGGTCTAGGGCATTTACTCTCTCTCGGCCTTATTTATAGTGTAAACACAGCAATAATCAATTACGGAAAATTTTCGTATTTGCGGACATGCTTAGCAGGCACCTTTCGAAGCAGGTAATAATTTCTTGAAAGGCTGAAACAAACATGGGGCAAGTGCAGCAGAGAATACCGAAGTAAGTAAGGCAAGCAGTCGCATGGTTAGAGAAAGAGAGCCCAAACAGTGGCGATGAAATTAGTAGTGACTTACCTAGCACGGCCATGTCCTTCTGGCCGCCGACAGTGTCGAAGGAAGGAGCCTCCGCAGACACCTCGCACCGGTATGTACCGGCGCTGTGTAGATTCACGTTACGCAGATACACCGACGTCCGCCCCGATCGTGCCAACTGCGTCCACAATCAGGGTAATCGGGAAAGCAATCATGATTCACGAATAACAGCTTCTTTTGCGCGTACAGTTTAGTCCTAAGACATAAACACAAGCTTAAATGTTCTCACAGAACGCCGCTTTCATTAGCTGAGCTTATAACAAATTCCACACCCATGCTCGTCCCGAAATGCCGAAAACTCGATTATACCATGGATACTTTTTTATTATGATTGCGTGGATCATCTTCCACGGACGGGCTTCTGAAACTTTTATGCGTCCCGATGGAACCTGACATAGATATCGCATCTTCCACTGAGAAAGCATTAAGAAAATTTTTGTGTGTATCTCCAGAAGTGCGTGGATGAACTATTTTATATATCTGATTTATATATACCTTTGCAGTGCTTTTCTGTCAATTGTAAATGCTCGGCGTATATTTTATGTAATAAATAACACGTACTTTTATGCTGTATGCATTGTAAGAGGTGCCTTAATCCCCGCTAAGTGAAAACATTCTCCCTTTTTTAACGGACCTGCCCTATTTCTTGTGTCAAGAAAAAATGGATAAGACCGAACTTAATTCATTTGAGATTATTGCCTGCTGGCTTTGTGAGCGTCCTTTTTTTTTTACACGAATCACATCAACATTGGAAATACCAGTCTTGTCGTCCTCGTACCGGTGAACCAATGATCTTCGGCGCAGCGTGCCGAATGAGACAGGTCCAAGCTGTAAAGAACTACAGAAGTTCCTATGCCGTCCAGTGTCTTATTCATCGGATTAGGTCTCAGATTAGAGTTAATGTAGGGCGCAGCACAAGTAATGCTACAGAGATGTCGCGGTATCGGCGCATCTATGCCAACCATACCAACCTATCTACTCTTTTATGTCCGTTTTCGTTGGGGTCGTACTCCGCTCATCAAAGATACCACAGTGATCGAACACCAATTTGAATGATTAAGGTCAAGTCGTGTTCAAAAGAAGTGTTTTCGTTAGAAGTTGCTGCCGGTAAACCTTTAACAGATCTTCGACAAACCCACCTATCCTCCTTGTAACGCCTGTGAGGTGGTTCAGTGATTTGGATGGTACCATAAATACAGGTAGACGTGCACCAGTCATTGCGGCTGCGCTACACCTGTGATTACATCTGGATGAAATTACGTTTGTGCTTGTGTAAGTTTATCTTAATAGCTGTAAATCTGTGTTTGTCTCTGCCGCCTACTAGTGCCTTTTCGTAGGCGCTCCCTTTTGTAATAACACGCAACGCCAACTCCCATAGTCTCACAAACGTATGCGGAGTTACTGGCGCAACGAAATTTCCTGAAACGTGGTATGTGAAGTATCTGGCCCCCTCGGAGAGCAATGCGCATCATTTTGACCGATTAGGAACGGCGTGTGCCGTAGCAGACGCCGTCAAAATGTATGACGCCACGCTGATTGGTGGCGGAATTTCGGGGTGTCGTCGCCACCCGCATTTTCTTTTTGCGTGTTTTCTCGCGTACCAAGCGTCTGCTCGCGGCAAGCGTGGTGATTTTACCATTCTGAAAGAGTAATTACTAATACGAGAAAAATCGTTTTGTTCATCGTCCCTTTAAAGTCCTCCACGCTTTCCCTGGCCTAGTTGTCTGCTCGCTTCATTTCGTTTCGTCTAACACATAAAAACGAGCCCCTCGGAAAAAATTCATCTTTTTTCATTTGTTTCCCAAGCTCATTTGAACTTCCACTGTTAGGAAAACGTGTCTTTATGGTAACTACTACCTATACCAATGCGGTGTTCAGTTTGCAGTTGACTGACGGTGAGCGTGACACGGAATAAACGTACGCATGGTCACTACCCTGAGATAACTGGCGCAGCGTATCATATAGCTTATCAGTAACTGCATTAGTGAAAAGGAAACAGGACGGCTTTTTCAGACGGGGACAATACCAAAGGGAACAACACGTACAAGCGCTGTCTGTGTCGCGCCTTACATGCCGCTTGTCCGTGTGCAGCGTGTGTCCGTGTCGTTCCCTTTGGTATTGCATTGCCTAGAAAAGTTGCGCTGCTTCCTTTTCACTATGCAGAACGAACTAGGCCAAAGCTTGACTTTACGAAGACTGCATAAGCCTGTGCTACGCTGGGCGTGTTGGCATACACGCGCAATACGCACGTCCACGTCAACGCCTGGCAGAGGCAGGAACTGTCCCGGCGGCCAGTCATTCGGCACGAAGCGGTAGAACTCGACGTCGTTTTTGTACCACTTGACGGAGTAGAGTCGATCGCCATTGAGCTCGTAGATGCAGCTCAGGCCCACCGTCTCGCCTAGCGTGGTCGGGGACGGGATGTCCACGTTGACCAGCTTCACGGCAGAGACTGTGGTCACGAAGCCTGCGCAGGGAAGAAGTACACGTTTGAATGCTCGACGCCATTACGACGGATCAACATAACCGGCGTTGTACGCCGTAAGCGGCACACATTTCACCAGCGCTAATATTTTTAGTGCCATATGAGCTCCTGTTCATTAGTCACACAAGGAAACAAGCTCGAATATGTTCGGCATCCACTGTAGAGAAAAGACGAACCGTAATCTGTGTCTAAAACTTTAAAGCCTCGGGTGGGAAATATTTTGCGCTCCTTCCTTAGAAGCAAGCATTCAAGGCATATGCATTTTTAGAGAACTGAGCACTAATGAAAATAAGGAGCAAAAGAAAAAAGATGGTTGATCCCTCCGTCATAGGAATCGGAATAAAACGAAAGTAAAGCTTGCCCTTACAAACGTAACTGAATGTTTACTGTACATTGATATAAGAGAGCTTGCACAGCGTATATTGACGTCTGGCAGCTTTGGCACCGTTTAACGTGGATGCACCCACTTTGATGATTGGGTACATCTCCATCCCGACGACTAACCTCCATGTTAAATGATTACACAAAACCTTGTGGTAGCTGTAGTAGTTAATGGTGAAAGCGTAATCAGAGAACGACGTGTGGTAGCCAGAAGAGCGTCGCATATTGGACGCAGAACCTGGTCGCCATCCCGCGGCATGTTAAAATGTGCTTGAACACCACGGCCGGACTAGAGGGAAACGCAAAGCGCGTCGTGCCGCCCCGGTAGCCCGGCCGCAATTTTTCTCGGGGCGAGCGCGTGAGCGGGGAACGCGGTGTTACAGCCAGGTGAGGCAGGCGCGCGTCGCAGAGCTATTTTTTAGGGGCGAAGCTCCTTATAACATCACCTGATCGGTCGTCGCTGCATGCGGCATTCCCCCGCCATCGCGTCTCCCGTATCATTCAATAGATGGCGCTGTCCCATAGAGATGCATGCAAACTGCAGTTAGGTGATGATATACTAGATGGCGCTGTCCCATAGAGATGTGTGCAATATGCGTGCAAAAAAAACAAGAAAAGAAAGAAAGGAAAGGAAAAAAGGGGAAAAAATAAGCAGAAAACAAAATAAAAAAAGAGAAAAATGAAAAAAAGAAGAAGAAAAAGAAAAAAAAAGCAGCGGCACCCTGCACGCTAGATGGCGTGCAGTAATCAAAACATCGTATCGCTTTGATTACTGCTGGGCGAAACCACTGAACATTTCACGGTATAACCATGATTGCTTCAGGAGCTTCGCCCAAGCTCTTCATCATTCACCCTTGGATATGCTGTAATTTTTTTTTTGGATTAGCGTGATGCTATGAGCGAGGCCGACGCTTTCACGACGCTTGGTCTAAGATCGCCACCTCGCGGTGTGTTAAGGCACTGACAAAATTGAACTTCTATTGAAAACGCGCCAAGTGGGACGGACGTGTAACGCGTTGCAGGTGCTAATCACGGAGGCCACAGTAATGACGAATTAGTTTACCGCTCCTAGAGGGCAACACCACCCCGCCGACCGGGAGAGTGGTAGATATAAAAGGCGCGTTTGTAAAGCCTTTAGAGTCTGTGACCGTGGCGCAGTGGATAGCGTGCCCGGCATCTCTTGTTGCGGGCCAAGCAGTCGTGGGTTCGATGCCCGTTGACGGAACATTTTTAGGGGCGAAGCTCTTTAAGGCGGCACCCGTTCGTCCCTCGTAGTCGTAGTAGTCGTAGTGCGTAACCAGTCTTACGCTTTGACCTCCAAGGTGGTGCCGGTGGGAGATTTTTCCTGTGCGTTGTTGAACAATAAAAAATTCGCAGCGTGCGCGTTAACTAAAAGCCGAATTCTTCTCTCTCTCATTCCCCATTAGCAGCCATTGGCATGTTCCAGTAGGAAACGTTAGTAGAAGTGTAAGTGCTAGCTAAAAGCAGACTTCTTCTGTCTCTCATTCCCATTAGCAGCCATTGTTTACCTCCAAGGTAGTGCCTGGTGACATTTCTCCTGTGCGTGATTAAACAATAAAAATTTTGTTCAAAACGCCGTTGATTGATGAAATAAACCAACGAAAGACGCCAGATCTTTTGTAAAAGCAAAACGAAAGAACGCCAGATGTTTCTAAAGCAAAACGAAAAGACGCCAGCTGCTTAACGAAAGACGCCAGATGTTTTCTAAAGCAATGGTTTTCTAAACAATGAAAATTCACAGCGTACATGTAAAATTAAAGTGAGCTGCAAGTCGTCATAACTCATCGAACCTTTAGTATAAACGCGCCCGATCTCACGTCGGTGATGATGTACTGGGCAGAATTCACGGAAGATTCGCGGTTTACCGATGAACCTCCGCAGCTTCGCCCACTCATCATCATTCACTCCGTGGATATGCTGTGATTTTTTTTCTTTGCCATCTGATTGTGCCAATTTTTTCGACGTCATTTCTGTGACGGAAATGCGTCACTGAAGCCTTGTGGACCCCGGCATAAAACACTTTCGTGTTAAAAAAAACTATTTGACCCGACGTTTCGAAACTCGTACGGGCTTCTTACTTACGATGGACCGAATGTACAAAAAGTCGTCCTCATGTTGTGGTTATACTGCGCAAATGCAGGTTAGACTGTGCATTCTGCATCGTACGTGTTTTGGAACGTCGGATTAAATAGTTTTCTTTTCTTTTGCTCCTGATTTTCACTAGTGCTCAGATCTGTAAAAAAATATATGCCTTGAATGCTTGCTACTACGAATGCTGCTACTACTAGTTTTTCTACGATGTTCGCTCCTGGGCACACGGTATCTCGTCGAAACCGTGACTACTTTTTATTAAAGCTAGACAAGATCGATGTCACTGGTTAAGTTTAGCTGCGCTAGCTAGCGCAGCGTTACGCAAGGGGAATATAACTTTACAAGGGTATCAATTGGGACTCTTCGCCTTCCAGTACTCAAATAATTGTAATGCCAAATCATCTCCTTCAAAGCACAGTGGTAGTCAAGAACTTCCCAGGCCCCTATCCCATGTAATTCTATGGCAGCATGGCCTGGAAGCTTTTCCCCACCCCTGTACATGAGGCAGGTACAGATTCGAGAGAGTGAGAAGGGAACTTTATATTCGTGCATTCGGCATCATGCGGAGGGTACAAAGAAAAGCCGTTCAGCTTCACGACGGGAAACGTTTCTCAGTTGAAAAATTCTTCCTTGTCTGTGGATCGCATCCTGCACCAGCGCACTTCTAAAGAATTTGTTTTGTTGTCTTAACTGAACCCCTTAGCATGGGGCAGTCGAATAACGGAGAGAAAAATTTCTGCAATTTAAGGATAACATCCGCCTGACGCTAACATAAATCTGCATCTTCAACTACGGGCAACTTGCTCAAAAATGGCCACCAGCATGGCATCGGGGTTTGACCCTGTGAGGCTCCTTCTGTAAGGATATTGTATGACATGTATTGATTTGCACAATGATTAACATCAATACCTTCTATCTCCTCTCTTTCCCACCTCCTCTCCTCCCTAACGCTGAGTAGCAGGCCAGAAAATTGATTCAGGCCGACCTCTCAGCTTTTGTGTCACAATAAACCTTTCTCTCTCCCGCTTGATTTGATTGATTGATTGATTGATTGATTGATTGATTGATTGATTGATTGATTGATTGATTGATTGATTGATTGATTGAAGGTCCATGTGGGTTTTAAGTAACCTTCATGACAATTTGCACGACAACGTTTTCTTTCGATACTGTGTACACGTTACCCGTTCGAAATTCTGCTCCTCTAGTTTCCTTTGTCTGCGAGCACGAAGAAGTGTAAAAAGCGTGAAAAAAAAATGTGCCTCTGTTCGTGTGTACGAAAATGTTAGCAGTCCTTCGGAACTCACCGTGTAGCCAGGCGATGAGGATTCCCCGTGCGACAACAGCCTTAGCGCCCGTGGGCGTCTGGCAAGATCCCGCCATGACATCAGATCGGCCTGCGCCTGGCGCCAGGTTCCTTCTCGCCCTCCTTCATGCAAGGGCCTCGCCTCCTCCTCCCGCGAGCCGCCACAGGATCACGACTTCTACCTGCTGGAGCAAATAGCGAAATCACGGTCAGGGCTATAGTAAAACTAGTTGCTTGGCTAGTTAGTATATGCTTGCTAGAAAACGAAATAACACTCGGAGACATGTGCAGTGCATGCTGTCGATACGCAATCTTAAGGGCATTTCACTAACCTGCGTCACCGTTTATGAATACGAAGATACCAGCATGCGGTGTTCTATCTGCAAATAAAATCCTCTTCTGTCTCCTCTGCCCTTTACGAGTGTTGCACGACTTCTTTGTTCCAAAAAGTCAGGGCCCTTCGCCATTTTGAGTGGAGTATCGAATTGACTCCTGATAATTCACTTTTATTAGCAGAAGTACTGAGCGACAATCCTTGCTATGTTTTCAGACCATCCTGTCAAGCACAGCTGGGAGTTTTCCGAAAACCTTGATAAAAATTTTAAAATAGTGTAGGAAAGAAATGGAATGGGTTAAGCTAAGGGTTGTATATGGTAGAGTGGACAATAATATATATCACAAAAATAAGATTATGAAAGTAAACAATCCAAAACAATTAGTGGAAATGCAGAAGGGATGGATAAAAGTTATTTCGTAGTATTACGCGACTATCGCTTTCTTGTTGGGTATTGACCTTTTACTTCATTCCAAAATTTCACTGTTACCAAAATGCGAGCTTAAAGATAACAGTTTTTAGAAGCTAAAAAGAGAGCCTACCAGGTTCGCTGAGCATTCTCTACACACTAATGTAATTCGTTTTTGTCTGACTGCTATAAAGGCTATTTTAGAAGTGAATGCAAGTCACACTACCTTCGTTTTGGTGCAGTTAAATACTTTTGTGCTATTGAATCAGACGAGCTAGAGGTAACAGTTATCTTTCCTGTTTCCTGTCCACATTTCTGTATCTCAAGAACTGTGCTTTTGTGTGCATCCAAATTTATAAAATGCCTATTTGAAAGTTTGCATTGCTATATGCAGCACCGACAGTAGAAGTAGAAATTTTACATGATTTAATGTTTTTCATATTCGCACTTTCAAGATACGCAGCTTAGTTCCGTAGCGATCTCTGTTCAATCTTTTTTTTTAACTAAATCGAATATTGTTCGTAGAAGTGGTAAGCCGCAACGAGGATCCATTAAAGGTTACGCTAATGTGGAGGAAACAGAAATATTGAGTCATGTGTCGTGCGCAACAAAAAAGAGAAGCACAATTCGAACGATAGCGAATAGGCATTGACGCAAGGCAAAATGCGCGTAACCGTTCTCTATTATTCCCTCTACACTTTTTACGAGAGCGAGCTAATCTTTGAGTTTGAACTGTGTTACGGCAGCATATAAATGCACGGCTGCTCAATAAAGTCTAACAGAAATTATCACTCTTTCTGGGCTAATTGCGTCCAAAGGGACAGTCACACTTTTTTTATTTACCTTAAGCCTAACTGTTTAAAGCAGCAACTTATCGTAAGTGCTTCCACAATTAGCCTCCCTCGATAACCAGGGCGCTCTGATGTTTATCCACTAATTGAATCTTAACACGAAGTTAATGCATTAGAGTATGTTTCGCCCGCCTCTAGCATCAAAATAAAGGTAAAACTTCAACCTCCTGTAGGATTCCATCTGGGTACAGCGAGAAGCAAAAGATTTTTCTCGATCAGACACGCGGACGTCAAACACATCCATTCTTTTAAATAGGGAGCTCTTGTACGAGTTGGAGCAGGGATTACGAAACGAAGCTTAGCAATTCTGCATGTGACGCCTTCTCTTGGATATCCGACTGTTAGAAGCGGTAACCATGTCTTTGTTATGTGCTCATTTGGACCTCAGAAAAGCGAATAGCTGTTCGTCAGGTACAGCGTCTGATGTTTTTTTTCTTATTTGGTTTTGTGTGTGCTTGAATTCTGATCTCCTAATCCTCCTCTTCGGTAGATATTGCGAAACGAGATGGTTCGAATTGATTAAAGCAAAAGCCTTCCGAACTTCGCGATGTCCAGTCTTTTCTTCGGCACAATGTCTCCACTGCGGCGGCTCCTTATCCTCGGCCAATTATGTGCACAGCAGCACGATATGCGAATGGGCCCGTTTTTTTTTAGTTTTTTTTTTCTCTCTAAAAGATTGAACGCGCGCTCTTGCGCTGGGAAACGTTCAAATGATGTGATAGTCGGATTGACGTCGGTACGACGGAGGCTTTGGTCGCCTTAAAAATTCATCTCTAGCAGCCCGTCTAGAAACCGTGGAGCTTAGACGGCAAGGTTTTTGCAGTAACGTTTTTGACTTTTTTTTAGAGCTCTACACTATTGGCCTGCGTTCTTCAAGTTCTTTCCCCCTCTGTTATTCAGAGAATTGCAACAATTGTCGGCATCATTCACAGTGTAACTCACTATGTATATTTTGAAAAGAATATGAACCATGGACGTATTCTTTTTTCTCATTCGAGTTAACACATACTTTTTTGAGACACGAACTGTAAGTACGGAACGAAGTAGAAATCCATTTAAGTTTTCAGTTGCACACGCGACTGATAACATTAAAAAAATTCGGCAGATCCTACGCGTTGTGGGAATCTGTTTCATGCGAAGCTGCCAGCGAGTACTTCTATGCTGTACTTTATGACTTTGAGCCAAGCTTCATGAGGTGGATCGACGTGTTTTCGCAAGAGTAGTAGCTATGTGGAAATGGTGGGCTTACCAGCACGTCGACAACTAACTTATGGTGTAATCATGTGAATATCATATGTAACATTAGTTAATGTATTCCGCCGGGGTCGAGCAATGCTTCAATATAGCTTTCTGAATCATAGGAATACAAATGTGATGTTTATTAGACTGCTATAAAAGCGGACCCAACACTAGAACCACAGATGTTAATTTGATAAAACGCCTGTATCGTAGAAGTACATATCGTAGGAGTATCATGCAGTGTTTATTTCTTTCTTGTAAAATTAGATAGCCCGCACCACAACCACAATCGACGTTTACCGACATTACCCCTGCATTGGCTGTTTTTCCAAACCAGTTTATGGACCTGGCGTGGCTCTGTAGTAGAATACCTGATTGCCACTCAGAATGCTTGGGTTCGATTCCTGCTGGGATCCTAATTCTTATTCTTTCCATTCGTCGGGTTCACGCTGCCGATCTCAATGCTTCTTAATGCTCTCTCATTTAAATTACCAATATCTGTTCTCACCGTTCCTGGGTCGATATAAACTGTCAATCGCCTGTGGCGCATACCCGTACACTGCGGCCCCTGGTAAACGGGTATGTGCCACGCCTGTCTGGAGGAAAGGGTTTGACGACTTACGCGACAGGCTTTTCACGTTACTCGTGTCATGACCCGACAGTCATATTCGTCAAATCCTCTTACACCCCCCATGCCAATTTTGGTCTATACACCAAGTTAAGGAGGCGATTACGAGAGCACCCGGACGTAGACGGATAGATAGATAGATAGAAACGCTCAAACTGCTAAAGGTTCGCTAAGAAATGCTTCGCATTTAAAAGTCTACAACATCTCTCTGTATCGGCGACGCCGTGAAAAGTACAGACAGTGTTCAGTGTTGTAGGATATGATGATTAAGAAAAAAATGTCACATTCAATAATGTAGGAAAGCTAGCGCTTTTTCTCTAACTTCAATCTGAATGCTGATGAGATGGAGGTATTGATAAATGACCTGTGCTGCAAATGCTGATGAGTATGGAACTATTCAGAAATGAGCTTTGATGGTGGCGCGCGAAGGAGACCCCAAAAAACTGGACGGAATTATGTAAGCTGAACCTACCCCACATTTCAATTAGACTTCATTGTTACAACAAATTGGGCAGTCTTCGGGCCGGTCAGTTTTTTCTTCCGATGGTATAGTAGCTTTTATTCAGACATTCACTACAACACTTGAACACTGCACGCACAATTTATTCTATTGATGGTAGCGCGAGAAACTGTGCACTAAATAGTGAGTCTATTGCTCTGTATGTTGTTCTTTTTTTGCAGGTGAATCTTTTTTTGTAGTGAGTGGTGAAAGCCAATCATTTCCGAAGTTTTTTTCAGACTGCCTCTTTTATTTAATAATGTGAGAAAGTGAAAATATTGTTTTGGGTAATCTTAAAACATAGCAGAATGGTATGTCGGAAGGCCAGTTGATAAAAAGCATAATTAAAGCATAACTTAGTAAAACAGACGAAATAAAACATACTTAAAACATAACTCAGTACTTCTAAGCACACCTCTGAGCATAGAAGTTAGGCTTATTTAAAACTTTTTTTTTCGAGAGTGTGTTATAACAAAACATAGGAACACTGCATTAAACCAAACAAGCACTAGCTCAGTCAATCGTCCTGCTGATTTCATCTTACGCATTATTATTTACTTTAAATCCGTGATAACTGATAACTTTTTTTTATATATTCTTGTCCAAAGAGAACAGGCACTGCCGGATTAGATAAAGCTTTTTCTCTGGCGTAAGCAAAACACTCCTTTATTAACTTCTTACCCAGTTTCTGCTTTCAGCTAACCTCCTCTGTTTACCACGCCCCCTACCAGCAGTTACCGAACGGTTGTTCAATCCAATCTCTAAGCTTTCTCGCTACTTTTTTTCCCGCAAAACCGATTTCGACCTTTCTTCACTTTCGCTTCCTGCTTCCCACGTTGCACCTTTTTCGCGCCAGCGATCCTGAGTCAGCTTCATTCGCTGATGTCTTGCTAACTAAATTCTTGGACGAGCCTGCCGTCCTCCAGCAACCGCAAGACAGTGCTCTTTATTTTTGTTTTACTCTTTATCTTCGCTCACGTTTTTGGCTAAAGTGACCACTAGTCTTTTTTCTTTCATTTCTAAACCATGTGTTCTCTTTTTTTGTTTTCTGCCGCTGTGTCTTCAACGGATATCGCATTTCCAAGGGCCGACCCTCTGCTCTACTGATTGTTTGGTCCTCTCCGCCTGGCTGCTTGACCCCAGCGACACAAAGGAGGCGCATCTTCTCTGGCCTCCCCGCTCAAACTCTCTGACTCGGCAGCTTTGTGTTTAGTAGTGTAACTTCTCGCGGTTTACTTTTATTTCTTCCTGTTTTTAAAAGAATCTCGGAATGTATTTTTTCCCGCAAAATAAGGGTGGGGGGGGGCGCAAAAATAGAAACCAGAACGTCCGTTTTCTAGACGCCTCGATACCCGCCTTTGTGCTCCCTTTTCCGGGATATGGCGCGGCGTCTTTTGTTGGTCACGACGAAGGAAGTGAAAAGTTGCTGCTGTTCGATACTCCTATTCTTCTCAGTGGCGCTAACGTCTCTGATGACAGAGCAAAGAAACACGCTGATAGCGATTTCTGTTTACAATACTCGGTCACGTATGCAACCTAGTGGTTTACTTTTCTCCAACGATTTTAACCACTCTACATAACAAATATGGTCATGAAGCATTTATTAGAAAATTTTCTGTCTCGGTCCAACCTATTCTTCACCTCTACTTGCAAACCCCTTTTGTCGATGTTTGTTTTGTGTAGAACTGCTGGAATTATCTCTTACACAGACAACAATATTTTCATCAATGGCAAGGCACTATGCCGTTGTCGTATTGCCGTGAGGCGCAAAATTACAGTTGGAGTTGGTGATGAATTGCTGCCTTAAGGTTATCATGAATGTGTAAAAACACAGAACATAAACTCCAGCTCATTGAAATATTTTCGGGTTACTATCTGAAAGCTAAAGACACACCCTTTAGGTTATCCGGTGCTGCGTAGCAGATAGTAAAGTTTCAAAGATGAGAGAGAAAGCCATGAGGGAAAAGAGAGGGAGGACGACTAAGCTAAGCTATGCTGCGTACTAAGCGCTGTGTGTGTACGTGTAAGTGATCCTTGTTCAACTGAAAAAGAGAGGAGGTTGACGAAGCGGCTTCGCCAGGGGGGGGGTTCAACCCTCTTTCCCCGAAATTTTTTACATTTCGTATATGCACATTTATGCGCATACATTTGCATGCACGTATATATATATATATACGTGCCTACAAATTAGCAGCAATATCGTGTCCGCTCACGTGTCACATCGTGTTATTATACAGGGATTTCTACCTTCCAGCGCTTAATCGGGATGCGTACGCAAGATGTATACAGTGTTCGATGGAGTTACCATACAAAAAATAGTAATGATTGAAACCTTCATATTGAAGCTTTCCGTCATCGATTTCTGCTGCAGACGCATGCGCGACGAAATGTAACGCGTCGCTCCTCGAGCCCCAAAATCCGCTGAAATATCCATGCACCAATGAGAGGTGAAAAGAGAGTTTGTGGGCGGGCAGAAAGGAGGAGGAGGGGGTAATCTTATTACATCCATTCCATTTATCGAATCGCTTTGACGCGTCTGCCTGGCAGCAATCAATGCCTGGCGCAGTTGTCTCACTGAGACGTTCCATTCCTTGATTGGATCGGGCTTTGTCGTTCGATTTCGTCGCGAGGGCACGCGGGACGCGCAACGTTAGCGGCCAAAGACCGCGCTCGCATAAATGCAAGCGACTCGCGCAAAAGTGGTGAGGAACACGATTCCGAGAAGTAAGAACCAATCCTCCTACACCCTCCGATGTTCGCTCGCCGCAAGCGTTCAGGAATTTCAATAAAATGTCAGCTCTACTGTGTATGCAGCGCATTACATGTTCGATCTTTTCCCGGGGAGATCTCCGAATTATAAGACAGGCTTTTGTTTCTGGGTCGGTTTCAATTTCTTCAAAGGCAAAATTGCGCGATATACAGATCCGTAGAGTGATATGAAAACGAAGACTTCACAGATTCAACTATTTGATTTCATTTTGTCTTCCTTGCAGTAAAGATAAATTGAATGTAGCTCGACTTCTATATTCTTATTTTCGAGCGCGTTGCGTATGCACTAAATGTGACAGAGTGGTCGACTTTTGCAACGGTGGTCGTTCTTGTTTGATCTCGTCTCGCTTCTCCCTGACATTCAAAGGCGTGCGTCGAGAGTTCACATTCGGTTTTCAGTTCTATTACAATATTCATCGCAGTTTCACGTCTTTCGCGAACCTGAGACCGCAGATAAATTTCGCGATGTTTCGTAACAACGAATGGCATTTGATCTCAGAGAACTGTAGCATTTCTCAGAGACAAATTTGAAAGACTTAGTTATCTTGAAGGGCAATGCTCCGACCGCGCTAGAATTGTCTAGCTTTGCGATTTCAGTCCTCTGGCAGTGAACTTTACGCGCGGTTGCAACATGCTGGCGCGACGCAGCATGAAAGCCAGTCTGCTGGTGGGCAGATAGAACAGTGCGCTGGCAGCTACTAGGGCCCGTATTACCACCCCAACCCCCCCACCCCCACACACACACACAAAAAAAAAAAATGACCCCAGGCATACACGGAAAGCGCAGCACAGTGACAGCGAAAGCTGGAAGAGCGGTATTTCTAGAGCCCGTTGCGAGCTCCCTTGGGGATACTAATACAAGTGCACTTGCAAGGTACCCACTACGTTATAAATCATATTTTTGTGACGTTGGGAAGCACCCACTAAGTCATTATTCGTCATTCTGCGGAGAAGCGAGGTGCCCACTACACATCTGTAAAACATTATGTGCACTTTGTTGATGCGGCGGCTGATGACGATGAAGAATTACAGCTGAGCCCTTTGTAATGGGTTGGAAGCATTCAACGGCCCACTCGTTGCACGATTCGTATTGTGTCGCCTGGTTAACAGAATTCGCGTTGTGTGACGCCTGGTTGTTATTTTACTCTTCTACCACGCTGTATTACATATGTTAATGTGGTTCCTTCCCGACATGAAGCCTGTATAGCGTCTTTTCGCAAAGAAGTTTCAAGTGCCGGCATGGCTCTGTGGCAGAACAATGGGCTGCCACACAGAGGGTCTAGGTTCGAACCCCTTTGAATGCTGGATATTTTTCTTATTTTGATTTTATTTCTTATTTCGCGTGATGGCGGTTACATACACAGGCGGCGGCGGACAACTACGGCGCCGAAAACGGCTGTTGTGTTTGTATAACAGCTTTCGCTGTAAAACGTCTTACGCTAAACATTTTTGTAAGAGAACATTTCAGCGAATCACGATATGGGACATATCATTAGCGAAGCCGGCCAATGGGGAAACGCACTTGCAAAAGAGAAGTTTTGTTCGTTCGGCTCCAGCGGCGCCGCAACGCTTGCGCTGTGCGCTCTGGCACTGGCAGTGGGAGGCCGCCAACGCGACGAGGAATCGTACAGTCACCAAGCTCGCAAAGCCAGGACAATGTGGCTGTGTCCACTTTATTAACGCGATAGCGCTAAAAAGCCCGTTTCCCAGCAATTGAGGTGTCGGCTTCGGCGTCGGCGTCGTTGGTTGGGAGCGAAAAGTCGGCGTTGGCCGTGAGCGAAAATTCGAGGTACATGCGAATAAATAAATAAATAAATAAATAAATAAATAAATAAATAAATAAATAAATAAATAAATATTCGGTTCGAGTCGGAATCGGAAGAGGGAGAGTGGGGGGAGGGAGGGATTCTTAAAATAAAATAAAAGGAAATGAAGAGAAAAGTGCACCCCGAAACTTTCTATCTCAGAGGAGGATGCCTCAGCAGCAGTGCACAAGGGAAGGGATAAGAAGGGATTAAAAGAATAGTTAGAGGAGCGGTTAGAGGAGATCGCGGACGGCGAACCGATCGGCGAGAGCTCCTTCGAGCAACTCCTGAGTGTGAATCGAACCCGGGCTTCCTGCATGACAAGCAGGTGTTCTACCGCAGAGCTATGCCATTGCTTGAAACTGCTTCAGAGAACAACACATACGAATCTCGTGTACTGCAAGGAGTGTCATTAACACATTTAATAACGCGTGGCAGAAGCGCCAAAACGTACCAGGCGTGAGAACATGTGAAGTGCGCAACGAGTGGATGGTTTAAAGGTCCACCCATTGCAAAGCGCTCTGGCATAACCATTATTATTATAAAACAACAGCATCCACAACGTGTACAGCTGCGGAGGTGCGCGTGCTTCCTTACGTACCCGTAGTGACTACCTCGCAAACGCGCAAAAGGAAGAATTGTGTCGTAGTGGGCACTTCGCAACTGTACTTGCAGTAGGCATTCTGTGATAGTTTGAAAGGGCTGATTTACAGGCGCACAGACGTTCCTTTCCATTAAGGCGCGGATTCGATGTCCACCGAGAACCGAAGCTAGGCTAGCGATTGGGAAGGCGATACGAACACGGTCCGATTACGCTATCGCGTTCTACTCTTCAAAGCGAAGCTCGATCGTCCTCTAAGTTTTTCACCACACACGCACAGGCGAACAGTCGTGAGCACTTTTAGCGTGAACGTGGGAGCGCGAGTCGCACGGCGGCGTCAGCGGAGCCTGCTTATACTAACACGAGGCTCCGGACATACGTAGTTCATATGCGGCAGTGCTTATTAAGGCGAAAGCCTTAGATGCCTGATCAAACTCGAAATTTCACCGTCGGTGGTGTCTCGCTTCCTGCAGCGTCGGGCATCAGTGATGCAAAAAATCATCACGTGATGATGTCACCACATGACGTCCCGATGACGTCACAGTTCGGCAAAATTTGTGACGTCATTTCGATGTCACAAATTATGGCGTGACGCAACGTCACATGATGCCGTCATCACATGACATCGTAGCTTGGTGAAAGGTGGGCCGTTCACGGAGTCAGCGCAAAACCAGGTGAGGTGCTTCCTATATTCGAGGCAGTGCGAAACCACGCGTCCCCGCCATCATCCTCCTCCCCAACAAGAGGCACGCGCTGCTGTCTCATGCTACGACTTTATTTGCGTGATTCTTAGCACCACGATAATTCTTTAGAATCGCGGCCGCGTATTCTCGTGGAACTAGGAAGGTTGTATACCATATACAACAGTACCTTGGAGATCAAAACTTTGGCCGAACAGAGAGAAAAAAAAGAAAGTGCCCTTGTCGCAATGTGCAGAAAGATTTGTTATTCTTTCATTTATATTATTTCTTATCTTTTTTTTTTTGCATAGCTAGACACAAACGCAGAATTTCGCCACAAAATTATTTATCCTTTGTTCGGACCCACGCCTCACTTAAGATAAATTGGCCCTGGGTATTCACGTGATTTACCTAGAAATATTCGTACCATCAGATTTGAAGTTAACGACTCTTTCCTCGTTACAAACATTACATGTGAGTATGTGACACGACCGATCTCGACAGCGTAGAAATGCACTCCCGCCCACGCAACCCCTAGTGTGGGTGTAGACACTCCCAGATTTGTGATTGAGCCTTACGCAGAGGTGCGAATGCTTTCACACACGTCATAGAAAAATCGAACCGCAGTTGTGAGTATGCGTGTAAAGTTGCATTATCTACTTCCGGAACCGGACCAAACTTAGCGCGGTTCTCTACTCTCAATAGGCGTAGGCGTCTGTCGTCGCCTACGCTCTCCTTACGCGAATTTAAAGTGTGAGAAGGCGGCGCCGCATATATTTTTTTTCTTTGCTTAGATGCGAAAGAGAAAGGTAGGGGGCACTATAGCCGGCTATCCCAACTTGAAACCTACATTGAAGCAACAAACAAACACGATAAAAGAGGAGAGAAGAGAAATAATCGAAACCTTCTTCACCAACCGTTTGGTACGCGAAGATTGCTTCACTCGGCTGCGTGTTTCGATATCTGACTGCAAAGAAATGCTTTTCCTTTCTTGTCAAAGTTCCAGCCATTCACAATTTTGTGCTTTCTTTCTTATGAAGCGCGTTTTATACATACTGGCGCAGCTTGCCTGGTCGTTTGGGAAAATCTATAGCGCAGTCGTAGCAGAACATCTTTGCTGTTTGACACTTCCAGCGACTATGTCAGTAATAAATATGATTGACAGGATTACCGTGAACTTCTAGGGTAAGTGGCGACGTCGTCCAGAAATTTCTAGAATCGGATTCCTAAATTGGATCATGGAAAGTGTTTAATTTTATTACTCTAAGAGAAATGCGAAGTGAAAGTGGCGAAGCCCTAAGAGCAGAAATAGCGCATTTACAACGAATGCAATTATTAAAGCGGTACAAAATGTAGCGCTAACGCAGGGTGCCTTAGGTATGAATGATTTAACAAAAAAGGTTATACAAAATGAGCGCACATTCATTTAGTTAAAATCGAAACTACAGGAGGCAGAAAGTACGCGGCACGGCATTTAGAAGAGACGAATATTCTTGAAAAGGGGATGTCGGCGAGGCGAACGCTCCCACAAGTGGTCTTGTCTTCAAGTTGCTGTATTGAAGAAGACCAGGCCGCTTGTCGAAACGGGGGCTCCAGCGACAACCCCTGTTCAAGCCTCTATTTTTTCCTGGCCTTCTGCATTTAGAGGTACAAGATAGTCCTGGCAATTTCCAGTGAAGTAGAGAGAGAAGGAAAAAAAGATCCAGCGCTAATGTCGTTCTCGTGTAGCGATTGGTGTACAAAATCCTGCGCTAAATGCAGCTCCACAACTGTGAAACATGGAGGAAGTTCGTGGCACTGGCACCCACCGTTTCCCGTTGCGCTGTTGTTAGTCTCTGTCTATGAATGATGTCTCGCATGAGTTCGTAACACCGGCGCCGGAGAAGCGTCGGTAGGAGGAGCTATCGAGCGCCTGGCGAGGCGGTGGCGCCCTCTCTCGCGCGACGCGGGTGTCAGCCGCGTGCCTCCGAAGCGTTTTTAGCGATTTTAACTTAAATATTGCGAGTGGTTTTTGGTTGCTTCTGCTAATTATATTATTTCAGACTTTGTGCGTTTATTTTGACCCTTGTTGCATTGCTGGAGATGTTTTAGGTCTGTATCGACCACTTGATTTTGAGCGTGATCATGCGACATGGCATCTATGTATGGACGAAAGGCTGGGTCCCTAAAGTGCTAAACATTATAAAAAAGATGCGACAGGAAAGTCTAGCGCTGCGTTTGAACTGAGTTCATATCCATGACGCACAGTCTGGCATGAAGCCCGTGATTTCATGTTATGTTCGCTTCCACGATTTTACGGCTGACATTCCACAAGTGTGTCTTAGATTCCTTCAACGTGTTAGCCACTTAGATAGTTTATTTGCGTAAACCGCCCCAACTGTCCAGTTACGGAGGCAAATCAATTGAGGCTCTTTTGACAGCCCTACCTCCATTTGACAGTGCCGTAAGCCGTAGTTGCGAACTTGCCAAGTCCAGTGCGTATACTGAGGAGTTTCTATATATACTTTCATTGAGGAATTTCACAGTCAGCTAGGGAGAATCGCGCTGCTGGCAATCGTGTGGTAAAGTATCTCAGGAGAAGATCGCTGAGTGTGCAGATAAATTGTTGTTTAAAAACACGCCAAACAAAATAGTTCCTTAGACATGAAACCTAGAAAGTTCCCTTTCGTTTTCCTTTCTTGCCGAGATATATTTTTCAATTCGACACCTCGCAAGCAAATTTGATGAGTTTTTAGCGGGCGACCCGAAGACAGCCTCGCTACCGTGGCGCCCGAGAAGGGCGGTCTCAAGGGTGACTGTAATTAATATTAACGGGTGTCAACGGAGGAGGTACGGACGACGGTGGAGAAACGGCGCTTGCTTACACACGCGAACATGCCTCAGTCTCGCTGCCTTTCACCGCAGTGAAAATCAGCGCTTTCCTTTCTCACTTCTTCCTCGTCATCCACGACGAGGCAGCGTCAGTGACGGAGTGCGTGGCACGCAACGAGACAGTGACAGAGCAGCACCCAGCGCAGAAAGCGGCTGCCCGCGGTGTGCGAGCAAACCGTGGCGTTGTGATAAGGAAAAAAAGAACGCGAGAGTGTGTGGGATAGTCGGCATAGCCGGGACCCTTCGTGGAGGTGGCATCGAGAGAAGAAGGGGGGGGGGGGCGGTGTGCCGTGATTGAACACAGTGTTTGTCGCTGCTCACTGCTTGTCCTCGGCACTCCTCCTACTTGACGCCTATATTAAAAACGATGAACGACGCATATATTACCTCGGCAGCCACCGCTCGGAGGCGCGGCAGCGAGCAGGAGAGAAAGCGGGAGATTGGAGGCGTTTAGCGAACTAGCTCTGGTTGCCTCGTGTTGCTCTTGCCCGATGTAATCACAAGCGCAGTGCTGCACATTGACAAGGCGGCCCTCTTTGATGTTAGCGCGAGGAACTTTATCGACGCCGTGTCCGCTGTTGGGCACCAGCCAGCCTAGCGCTGGACATGGTCTTTGCTGTCTAGAAGCCGAACTGGCGCCTTTCTCGATGCTCCTCTTTTCTGTCCGTCTTATTTCTAAGTGTTCACGTTATTTCTTGCTTTCTTGAAGTAAAGGACGCATTTGTTCAACTCCCTTTTAGGACTAATGCTTCTTTGTTTTCGTTTGGCTCTTGTTCAGTTGAATGAATAAGTAAATTCAGTTGGTACTTTTTCGATAGGGTGAACAGCATAAAAGTCTAGTTTCGGATGTCACAATAGTAGGACTGTGTTTGAGACATGTCTCACAATAACGTGGTGGTGACACGCTTATGCGGTATTTCTGTAGGCAAAATAAGGCGCACATGCTTCCTGCACGCAATTTTTAACGTGTGCGAGCTCATTGAACTGATTATGATAATTCCGTAGTGGTACGACAGTGCTTGTCTGCGAGATACGTAGGCTTTTGATAGAGTTGAATTCCGGAACACTGCGTAACAATGCTACCTGCAGATGGTAAATACGACCGTTGAATTTGAATTTCAAAGCGGCTGTTCTATTTCACTTGCTACAATTCCCATTGATGCAGTTTTGCAGCCATGGCTTCAGTTTTCGAGGTCGAAAAACTATTCAACTAAACATATTAGCGGAACCTCTGTTATTTGCTATGGTTTAGTTACGCAGAAACCACTTGAGATGATTTCTCTGTATATTATTGTTTCTCATGTGCAGATATTTTATGTAGACCAACAATGTGCATTTTTTATGTGGTATCAACGTATGTGTTATGAACGCAGAAAATATACATATTCACAATGTTGCAGCCAACAATAACACATATATTGAAACAATACTTTAAGCTTTTGTACCTAAAGAAAGCAACGCTTCATTTGTTCCTGACCCTATTAAAGACAAAAAACAGTTCCCCCAGAGCTGGCTCCAAACCAAGTTATATACTGCCCTAACTAGAGGGAGGCATCTGCTTAACATATCAACAGAAGGTGAGCACGTTCGATAGCCTACACAAAAACACAATCACATTCCCTGATAAGTACACCGGCTTCGCTGTGCGTTACTATCTGTGGTTGTGACTAAAACTCTCACAAAAATGTGATGCTTTGTTTTTGTCACTCTGTCACTTACGGCGTCCAGGGAGCGATATCTGTTTTTTGCAACGTTTTAGTGCTGTATCTTTGTATCTTTGCTTTACTTGCGTTTTTAGTGCTGATTTTTTTATCTTTGCTTTACAATGGTCCATATTCACCTATACAATTTGAAACTCGAGCATATCAGTCACCTTTCAGTTGTTTTACATTTAGATACCTTCTCTTAAAAGCAAGGAAGTTTGTTACGTAGTTAACTATGTGAACCCTGCAGGATTTCAAAGAGAAAAAAGATGCGCAGCAGGTATGAGGGGCGTACAGTGACATCTTACAAGGAATGCGTGTAGCGACTGAAACAAACGTCCACTTTGCGTGCCATCCGTTCGGGACGGTCTCCCGAAAAGCAGTGTAGGCACGAGAAACTCTTCAAACACATTCACGTTCCTGCGAACAGCAACTGCCAAACGCCCCGATCTGTTTTTTTTTTGTGTTTGCTTGTTTTTCTTTTTTTATTTACTACTTGAGGTTTACAAAGTTCGTGCGGGCGGTAATCACTTATGTCATTCACGCCATCTATGTTTGACGCGCCGCGGCGTTCGTGCTATTTGCTGGAAAGCAGTGCATGTTTACGACAGTGGGGCTTATTCGACAGCAACCGCCATCTTCGGCGGCGTCGGTGATCGAGCACGCCTGTGCCCCAGCTCGTGGCCCTCGTTCAAACTTGTTCCGTACGTTATCCGTGCAACGTTATGCGCGCAACTCAATTTCCTATGAGGTTCAAGCGTACACGACGCCGAACACCCCAGGGACGGCCCAGAGCACCTCTCTCCCTCGCCATCACCCCCCCCCCCCTTTCTTTCGCCGTGGAGCTGCTGGGCGGCTCCACGGAATCAGTGCAAAAAAAGGATATCCCATCTGGTTAGCGCTTACCCTGGACACCACTGAGTGGTGACGCAAGACACTTCGCGCAAGTCTAACAATGCCGCAGTGACGCGAAGGTACGCAGGCACCCGAAGTACGCGCCGCCTGCAAAAGAACCAGTCGTCCGAAGGCTTCCTCGCGTGAAGTGAGCGGCAGATAGGTTTGAGTGTTCGGACGATGCCTATATCGATAGTGGAGGAAAGCGTAGCGGTATTCGCGGCGGTATAAGGGAAAACCAATCAAGGGCGAGCCACGCCTTCGCTTGGGCGCGACGCTATGCCTAGCATCCCTGCAGTTAATCCCGCTTGGCTCCTCAGGGCACCGGTGGCCCACACCGTAAACCCTCTCAGATTGGCCCCGAACCCTCATCAGATCCCGCGAGACTGCTCTTCGTGCGATGAACGCTGCACGGAAGCCGATGCTGTCGGTATCACGTGCATCAGCTTAGATGCGTGGCCTATTCTGATCCACATCCGATAGGAAACCGGAACGTATGGAGCCTTGTGTCATATTTATTCATCGCTTCTCTCTTCCGTCGAATGCAATGATTGTCGACGCTCTAAGCAACAGCGTGCCTGCGTCGTCATCACCTGTTCGCTCGAATAAACTTCTGGAAACTGCGCAACCAAATTTCACCAAAAGGGCGTAAGACCTTGAAAGCAATTCTTAATATCTGATTTTTATGAATAGCAAACGATGACGAAATCATCTAAGAATGTATCGATAGAAA